>NC_090884.1:64666966-64679466 GCF_036669925.1 Montipora capricornis
TCCTGGTCCAAGCAGAGAGATTTTACAAATGCAAAGTTTGCATTTATGTCATTCTATAGAGATAAATGAAATTTAGCAAAAATGCCTCTCTATATATATTACAGAAGCGAAAGACTTTTCAGTTAGTTAACTGCGAAATGTTCGTCTACATATATATACGAATCAGTGACTTCGCAATTAATTAAATGCGAAATGTACATCTTCATATATGAGGCAATCAATGACTTCGCGATTAATTAAATGCGAAATGTTCGTCTACATATAAAGGAAATCAGGGACTTCGCGATTAATTAACTGCAAAATGTTCGTCTGAATATATGAAGGAATCAATGAGTTCGCGATTAATTAACTGCGAAATGTTCGTGGATAAAGATTAGTGACAGGCCTGCACGGACTCCCTGTGTGTTTTGGCTGGAGATGAATGTAGCCTTCAGTAAGTGACAGGTCTATACGGACTCCCTGCATGATTTAACTGTAAATGAATGTAGCCTTCATAGCTTTGCTTTAACTAGCCTATCTGAAAGAGATTTACCTCAGTCTTCTGTACGAGAGGATAGGCGGATTCTTGAAGGTAGTGTTCAGCAAAGGCTGATTTTGTATGAAGTCCCAGTTTAGCATGAGTATATTGTTAAGGTTACCCACCGATGAGTGGTATGTTGTGACAAATGGCAAGATTTGTTTCCGTGCTTTTGCTTTCTTTTGGAGTGCCGACTGTCTTCCGGCGAAGTTGACTTCTGATAACGTTGTTTGTGTGATCATCTTGTAAGGATAGCCGCGCGCAATGAGGCGCGATTTAAAATTGGTGATACTGTGATTAAAGGCTGTTTCAGAAGAGTTTGTTCTAAGGAGTCTAAGGGCTTCACCCTTAATAAAACCTTTTTTCACGCCTGGTGGGTGGCTCGAGGTAAAATGTGTGTACTGAAAGGTTTGGAATGTGTTCGGATGTCAAGGATCGATTCGTTTTTGAATCTTTCTCCTTTAGATATGATTGTGTCGAGAAATGTTATTTCTATCTCTGAGATTTCAGCCGTGAATTTGATTGTAGGGTGGAAGTTGTTAGCTTGTTTTATGAACAGGTTTATTTCCTGTATGTTGGAATCCCACAATGAGAAGATGTCGTCAATATAACGTTTCCACTTTATTGCCTAAAAAGTTTTGTGTTGCTTTGGTTTATCAATTTTGTTTCTATTTCTGCCATGAAGATGTTGGCAAATGCAACTGCCATTTTTGTACCCATTGCGGTTCCATGGGTCTGGAGGTAGTTTTTTTCCAATAAATTGGAATGAATTCTCTTTAAGGATAAGCATAAGGCAAAGCATTTCTTTAAGATGGTGGGATGGGATGGGAGGGTTGTAGTTGTGAAATTTTTCGTATGCTTTGCATACCGTTGTAATACCCTCCTCTTGCGGTATGTTTGTATACAAGCTTGTTGCATCCATAGACACCAAAATAGTATTCAGAGGGACCTTTGTCTTCTCTATAAAGTTTATGAAGTGTGTTGTATCCTTAAGATACGATTTCTGTGTCTGTGCAATCGGCTGTAGTAATTTGTCCACAAACGATGATAGTCTTTCTGTAGGGCCTTCGCAGCCCGAAATAATTGGTCTACCGACCGGAGTTTGTTTGTGGATTTTAGTAAGCGTGTGGAATATTGGGATTCTAGGGGGATTGCGTGTTTGAGAAAACCATTTTTTAGTCATGTCATCAATATAGTTATTCTGGTGAAGACGTGTGACAAGCTCATTAACTCTTTGTAACGTTTCTTCCGCCATGGCGTTTTTGAGAGGTTTATAATGTTCTTTATTGTTGAGATGAGTTTGAGCTTCTTGTGTTCATTATGACAGTTGTTGTTCCTTTGTCTGCCTTTTTGACAATGATTTCAGTGTTGTTAACAAGCTCTGTAAGGGCTTTGTATTCGTTGTGTGACAGACTGTTTTTGTGATCTCTGCAATCTCTTAATTGTTTTTATTTAATTTCTTATTGAAAGTGGTTAACGTTGTAACTGATGTCTTGTTCCTTGTCTAAATAAAGTCTATGTATGTATGAATGCTTCTGCGTTGCCTTTTTTGGTTTCATCAACGGAGTTGATAATGTAAATTGACCACCGCACAGGGATTATAAGGTCAACAATTTGCGTCAACTGGTTGCGACGAACCGGAAATACGTCAGCGTTTGCAGGTTCGTTTCTCTCCCCCGAAATTTTTATCTGGGGAGAGAAACGACCGCCAGAAATATATACATCTACGTAGTTGCGACGATGCGTAGCCGAGCTACGTAACCAGTCCTACGATAATGCACCCCCCTTAAATGATTGTGGGTTCCGGTTTCCGGTTTCCTTCTGTCAGTGCTCCCCGTCACTGCCTAGAAGTAACCCTTATTTTTCGCACCAAGAGCCAAAAATCTCAGGTTTCGAGGTCATTAGAAAATTTTCGACTAGGTGAAATCTTGGTTGATTGACGAGTTTTCGAAATTAAGTGTAAACTGGAAATGTAGAAGTTATTAACCAGAAGTTAACCTTTGTCACAGTTTATTCATATATATATATATGCCATCTCATTGGTTCAAAACTTGCCATTGTGAAATCTAAGATCAAAGTCCTAATGCCGCGGTATATATATTATTGCTAATTAACATAAAGATATCGTAAGCGATTCGACTTCAGCCTGAAGATAACACTGTTTGGAATATCATTGGGGTTCATTCTGTTGCCTTTTGGAGTTTTATCGAGTTTCCAGGCGCTCTCGAGCACCTTTCGTCTGCTATTTAGCGGCAGTAGAGACTGGAAACAAATTGAGGTAAAGAAACATGGCGTTAGTGATGACAAATGTCTTTACAACCATGATCGCACATTTGAACCAAGACAGATAATAAGCCTTAATTTTGTCTTAATACCTGTACTATTTTGATGCAGTGGGTTGAAGCAATTCGCATGTTGGGTTTAGCAGCAAGACAAATCCCAAAGGCAAAGGTAAATGAGTTTCTATCTTCGATAGTTTTCTTTCGTTTTGAGATAACTTACGTCATGCGGTGTGGCTGGGGGTGTGTTTAACTGCGGAAATTTACTTACTTTACTTCATGGCAAACCCCATTGAAAAAGGATTTATCAATGATTATGATTAAAACGAGCGATCGACGGTTAGCTGACTTTTGGTTAGAGTTTTATCGAACAGTAGACCCTAGAACTTCGTAGATAGTTCAAGTTTGTACCTTGGACCCAACACTGGAATTAATGATGAACGGCTATATGGCAATATTAAACAAAAGGCTACTTTGCTGTCCTCAAGCTTCAAATTATTTATGTTGGGGATGAAAATAAAACTGTCATGCCAATATTAAATCAACCCCACACAGTTCTAAATCTAATCAGGCAAAAAAAAAAGTGCCATTTCTTGGTAGAAACCAAGTTTGCACACGTACTCTCTCATATCTGGTTTGTCTTAACCTGGCCCCAGCTGTTCAAAAGGTGGATAACACTATCCATCGGATAAATCACTATCCATTGGATAGTGCATTTGATTTCGCTATAACTTATCCATATGATAGTGATTCATCCGGTGGATAGCGCTAATCCATCGTTTAAACAACTGGGGCCTGGTTGCATTGAGCCATTCCTCACAAATCCAACATGAAAAGTGTGCCTGGACATGTTTGGAATTTGGAATTTGGACCCTTCCTGAAAATACCTGACCACTGTCCTCCATAAACCACATAGCACTGTTGTTTTATTTTTGTGACATCTTAAGAAGGACTATATTGGGTTATGTTGGCATACCAACTGTTATGTGACACTTACGAAAACTCATATAAATGAATATATAAAATATATCTGTAAATTACAATCAAAATAAAGTATGGAAGACACCTTGATAAAGAACATAACATTTTTAAAAATGAATAATATGTAATTCAGGGTTCTTGTTAAGAGCCGGTAACCGGTTATTTTTACCGGCTGTTCACGTAAATGTTACCGCCTGTTTCACTGAAATATTTACCGAAATTATCCAACAAATGTTCGTCAGTTCAAAGGTGAAATGACATTGCGTTTATGAGAAAATATTGCTTTCCCCTTGCAACCAATCCTGTGAAGATATCTGGCACATATTATCGCTTCGAAAATATACCATTTGTTAAAGCAATCCAGCTTGTTCTTGCCAACTCATCCCTCGAAACGATGTCCGCCATGTTTCCTTGCCACTCCTCCCGTGGCCAGGGGAAACTGGCATCCACGCGTGGAAACGACAGATTTGGTTTTCAACCAAAGCGTCAGAAAAGCGGTGGCGAGTGAAAATCATTGAAATAGCATGACCTATTTTCTTTGTGCTGAGTATTAAATTAATTATTTAGCAGCCCCTGGCCAGCGACAGCGATCGATACGAACGTCAAATTAAGACTTGAGCTCGCTAGCCCGTGCAGGGACAGGTAACAAAGTTACCTGCTATTTTTGGTTTTTTACCTCCTGTGCAAAAACTTAGCAAGAACCCTGTAATTTATACTCATTTCTCACTCTAACCACCTGGATGATTTGTGGATAAGAGTGATTCTTTTGTAATAGCTAAGGTAATTTGTAATAATAAACATGAAGCTTGAGGAGACATGGCAGGTTTGTTTTAAGAAAAAATGAAACGATGTTTGCTACGGTATTCATTTTCAAAGTTGGTAGGTATAGAGTCAAATTTTTATGAACAGGATAATAATATTAGACATGTAATTCTGTTGGTGCACTTAGATTAATGCTGCTACATTCCAGCCAAATTCTTTCAACAGAAATACCAGTTTTCATTTTCATATAATTTTTTTTGTAATGTATCAAAATTAATAATATTTTTGTTTGCAAAAAACATTTTAATAGCTCTGTGGAAATTTTTTCTTCGAAAGGCAACCTTTTATACTAATTAATGGCTTCATAAGGCAATCTAATTAAGGTACAGCTTGGTTTTAAAATATCAATAACCTATTAAAATTGGCTGATTTTCCAGGTGTTTGTGAGATTTGCAAGTCCAACCATGGTGAAACCATCAGCATCTCTAAAGAAGCCATTTAGCATGTTAGCTAAACAGGACTCACTCCCCTCTTTGCCTGTGCCTTCCCTGCATGAGACAATGGAAAAATACCTGCTAGCAATCAAACCACTGGTAGATGAAGAGGACTTTGAATATACTCAAGATCTTGTTAGAGATTTCTTGAAGCCAGGAGGAGACGGTGAGATGTTACACAACAAGCTTGTACAGAGGGCCAAAACAGAGAAAAACTGGGTATGTTTACAACTGTACAGTTTTTACATAACTTGTGGAATAATCTTAGTATATACTAGACGGACAATAATCTTCAAGTTCTTTGTGAATGGGTTTATGTTGATGGTTTAATCCTTTTTTGCTTAATTCACATAGTCCAGTCATTCTGAAGAATGGCCTGCAACTAATTGCAACAAAAAATTTCTCCTCAACAATTATTTAGAATTAACTCCAAGAACAGCACACTAAAAGTCCCAGAAGATGCCATACTAAAAAAACATGGATTGCTCTCTGCTGAGACATGAAAATGAGGCTGATCACCAGAAGTTGTTTTATTATTCTTGTTTATCATGTTAATAGTCAGAAGTACACTAAAATTGTCAAAAATCGATTGACACTACTGAAATCTTGTGTACAAACATTTATCTGATGCAAAACAAGATAGAATTTGCTGGCAACAACAGCACAATGTACATCGTATTCACATTCTAGAATATAGAATCTTTAAAATATGGCAACAACCTGAAATATCCGTTGTGCGTAACAAATGGTTCACAAATGTGATAAACAAGAAATTGATATTTTGGTTTCTAATACTAAAATAATCCACTCATTTATAAAAACATTGTGTGCCGATATGCCATTCTAGATTGATGTCAAATTGACGTCCAATTTTATCCGAATTTTGAAACCTCAAATCAGAAATTGTTGAGTCAGACACATGCAGCTATCGGAATCAGAAAATGCCGATAGCGACATCGGAAACCAAAATTTCTGATATTAATTTGGAGAAGCTCCCTAAAGTCTGACATTTTTCTCAAAGTTTCACTGTTTCAGTGTACCCAAATCTAATCTTCTTCAACTTCATCGTCATTATCATATTGGTCTGAACAATTTGTACATGCCATGCCCCTACACTGACCACATGCAGGGGAACACTCAAGGCCATTCTTGCGGCAGGTGCATCTTTTGCTGGCACAATCTAAGTAGCAATTACATCTAATCATCTGAAGAAAAGATTCAGGAGCAGCTGGTAAGTCGGTCATTACAGGGATTATTTGGTCACCGGCAAGTCTCCATCCCCAATCTTCAATTGGCATGCCTTTCCCTTTAGCTTGCCACTGTTTCACCTGCAGGTACACTGTTAAGTTGTGGTAATGTGCCGCTGCCGACGTTGGTGGCAAATCTTGAGGCTGTATCCGTGAGCCCTTGGTGACAAGTTCCTCAGAGTACTTATCTTTGGTACGGTAACTTATTAAGGGTGTCTCCATGCTTTCCATAGTAGAGAGAATAATTCTTGCCTGCTGGCTATACATCATCCATGGAAGAATGCAAGTCAAAGACCTTCACTTGCTCTCTAAAGTGGAAGAATTGGTATATTTCTCTGAAGTTGTGACCTTGCCAATTCCATGGAAGTGAGAAGTGGTGTCACACCCCAAAACCAAGAGAATGAATAACATTTTGTGACAAACATCACTCCTTCCTAACTGCAGATTCCATACACGTCTTTTGGAGTTCTGTCTTGGCTCCATCCCAGCTATCCCGATGGATGTAGAAGCACAACAGGAAAAGTAAGTTCATGTCTTTGCTGACAAGTACAGTTTCCTGTTTCCTGAACAGATTCCATGGCTTACAGTGTTTACAATACGTGCATTGGCGTCACCTTTGGCTTGATATTTTGGACAGTTGTTCTGCTGGAGATGCCGTCTCAGCATATTTAGGAACCGTTGCTTGTTTCTGGGATTGGAAAGGAAGACCTCTTTTTTGAGAGTGACTTTCATGCCCTCTGAGAAAGTTACAGTGGCGTCAGCTTTCTCTCCCACTCTCCTCTTTTTGTAGACGTCTCATCATGTCCATCAAATACAACATTGTGCGTCTCTAGTAGAAGGATGGGAAAGGATGCATTATCTGTCTAGATGAAACTATCTAATAGAAACTGATATAACTATATTTGTCCAGACGGATAATGCTTCTGGTGCCGGTCTTTATACCAGAGACGGTGCATAACCAGACGAACAACAAGTGTTTGCCCAAGTTTTTCCAGACAGATAATGGGTGCTTACCGTCTAGCCAAAAAATTCAGAAATTTTTCTTTCGAGGCCAATTGGAAAAGTAGTCTTTCAGAAAATCTTTTTTTGGAATTGTGGACAACCTCCAGAGGTAGTTTACTTTTTCTGTTCAGAAAGGAATTCGGGAAATTCCGTTACCATTTGCGACCATTGTTCTGTTTCCAGATCCTTTGTCATGATTTTCGGGATAAAACGCCAGGTAGTGTATGGTAAGCACCATTCTCATCTGCTTGGTCAATAAATTCGGAAAGTCACTTACCTTTATGCAACAGTCATTCCATCTGGATTTTTTGGCTAAATGGTAAGCACCCAACGCGTCTTATGTAGTTCGTTACATCTTTACACTAGACGAATAACATGAGAGGAGCATAATTTGTCTGGATGGATTATGTATCTCTAGTATAAAAACTGCCACTGCAATACTGCAGATACTGTTAATGACAGTGTCCAGGTCTTCATTGCTCATTGTGCTGTAGACTGATCTCGAGCTCAGACTGAATTTGTTTAAACGCCTTTCAACTGTCCAAAGACTTACACCAAGAACATCAGCTGTAGCAAGAATAATAAACCGCTGTTTCACAAGGAACTGTATCTGTTCTTTCGGAATATTGAACTTTGGTCAGCCCTGTGAAGGGAGCCCGGTTGTTTCGATACATAGCAAAGTTGCTTTAACGCAAACATTAACTTAAAGTCAATTCAATACAACAGTAGTAAACGCCAGAATTTTTACTCTTGAAGTTTTCTTCAAACATCGAGTAGATCCGATGCAACAACAAGTTGATCAGCAAACTTTCATACCTGGATTGTCATTGAGAATTACCGTAGGACTTGGAGGGGTGTACTCCATTCATGATTTCAACAGACAGCAAGCGCAAATCCTTCGCGGTAAAATTAACATGTAACCACCAAAAGGTGCCAGTTTCTTGCAAGACCAGTTTTCGCGAAACTACAGAAGGCCATGTTTTTTTCCCAAGGAATATTTAGCGTAATCGATTCAGAATTTTTAATTTCCAGCATGTACAAGTAACAAATTCAAAAAAGTTATATTTGCAATGATGAAAAACTTCCACAAACTGACATGTGCCTTAAACGTTTTTCATTGGTGGTCGTGCCTCAAGGGTTTTCTTCTTTTCTTTAGTTAGTTATTTTGCCACCAAATCTTTTTTTTTCTGAATCAGAAATGTTTTTGAATTTTATTCAGTAATTTGCACCCCAATGAAAGAAAAGTTTTTGTCAGTCTCGTTTCCATGCTGTCGTAAATTGCTTAAGGACGGTGCCTACTAATTAAAGAATGATATTTTTGCCCCGGTGTGTGATTATGCAGGAAATGTAGATCTTAACAAGTGAAATCCAAAAAGAAAATTGGGAGTAACCATGCATTTTTCAAAGATAATTCATGAAAAATATTTGTAAAAAGCTGTAAAATACAAAGCAATGTATGGCGTTCTTTCTAAAATTGAAACTTAATTATCTCTCAAAAATGCAAGGTTACCCTCAATTTTCTTTTTGAATACTAAGAGTACTTACTAAGATCTACTTTCTCCGGATAATTTTAAACCGTGCAAAAATATCCCTGTATTAGTAAGCATCGCCAATAGGAAATCCGAGTATCTGGAGATGCACAGAACGTATGCACAATAACAATAGTAGGCACCGTCCTTAAATGCAGTATAATTTGTAGCTTGTCAAAAAAACGTGTTTTTTAGCAAGTTCCTGTGATGGGATTTCTTGGGACTTTTGCTATGTTACTAAGGACATATTTATGAGTCTAAAACCCTTGAAATATATCTTCTGTTGCAATTAGTTGCAGGTTGACAGGTTTTTTCTTGTAAAATGACTGGACTAATAATTAATTATAAGTGTACAATGCATGCATAAATTTAGAAAATGTACGTTTTGGAGAGTAAGAGCTTTTCTTCTGAACAAAAAAACAAAACAAAAACACTTGACAGCACAGTACCATAATAATTATTGCTTTCTATAGCTAACCGTTACCCCATTCCCTGCCCAGCCTCTAGATCTCCCTACAGTTGTACCTCCAAACAAAAATATATTAAGAGTACATGTATCTTTTTAGCGAATGCAAATTCCATCCAGGGGAGTGGATGACTTGTATACTGGCAGTCTGAAGTTTGCTTCATAAAAAAATTAATAATGTAATTTTTTACTTATTCCTATTTGGTAATATAATCATATTGACCTCACTCAGCTGGCAACATGGTGGGACAATGTGGCTTATCTTGAGAGCAGATCACCAGTGGTTATAACAACTAGTCCAGGCCTGGCATTTCCCAAGGTTCTGTTCACTGACAAGATGGGTCACTTAAAGTAAGTTTGGAAATGTAAATTAAGAATTATCTGAAACCACCCCACACAAAGATGTTGCCTTCAGAAAGCCTAAAAAACTTAGATGGGGGTGGGGGGGGGGGGATGTTGCCTTCAGAAAGCCTAAAAAACTTAGATGGGGGTGGGGGGGGGGGGGATTTATTTGTGAATAGATACTGTAAGTGTATGTTAGTGAGAAATGGTCTAAGCAGTAGAGGGGATACCTAATTGGAAGTGCTGAAGGTACATGTAGTTATTTTCCAGTTTATAAAATTATTTACCCTGCAATAATAATAATAATAATAATAATAATAATAATAATAATAATAATAATAACCAATAATCACTTTATTTCCATGACAAAAAATATTTACAAACATTAAAATATCTCCAAAAGGTAAGAACTATAAATTTACAAGCAATTAAGTATTTCTCTGTTTTAAAACTTCAAAAAAAAGAAAATAATAATAATAATAATAATAATAATAATAATAACAAACTTCATTGAGCACTCTTTCATACAAACTTGAATCTTACATGTATCTGGTAAAAATAAATAATAATAATAATGATAATGATAAAACTCAAATTAAATTAAAAATTTAAATGCCGGCGGTGGCGACATTAATCCGGCAATCGTCAAGAGAGTCTCCTATATTCCGGAAAGGTACTCGGGACCCTCTTACGCACGCATGTACTGATCTTAAGAGTTCAAATGAGATGACAGTTCTGAGCCAATTAATGACGTTGTTATAGGGCTCACCGTCCTTCTGTACTAACTTGTCTGCTAAGTGCTTAAGAAATCGTTGGCACTCATAATAATAATAATAATAATAATAATAATAATAATAATAATAAAAAGCTACTGAGGGATATAAGTTGTCTAAGCCTATAAGTGCCAAGGTATCCTATGTAATGTATATTGATGATCTGAAAGTTTTTGCGTCCTCTGAACCTAAGCTCAACAGAGTTTTAAAATCTACCAGTGCCGCCATGGAGGACATTGGACTAACATGGAATCCTAAGAAGTGCAATGTGATTCATGTGAGGAAAGGGGCTCAAGTGCATGATGCAGCAGGTGTGAGGTTAGGTCACGAGGGGGTCGTGGAAAGCTTGGACGCGAGTTCTACTTACAAGTTTCTAGGGGTGAGAGAGACTGTGATGCAGGATGAGAAGCTGGCATTGGAATGTGCGGCAAAGGTGTACCTGCAAAGGTTGTCATTAATTTGGAGTAGCCCCCTGTCTGATTCCAACCGTGTGACTGCAAGTAACCAGTTTGCTCTTCCAGTCCTCTCCTATTTGATGTGGACTCAGCATTGGCCTATTACAGAGCTTAGAGTGATCGACAGAGAGGCGAGAAAGATAATATGTGAGAACGGAGGGAAGCATCCGCTAAGTTCGACGGCTATGTTGTATCTACCCAGGGACAAGGGTGGGCGTGGCCTACGCGCAATTGAGCAAGAATACAAGCTAACAAAAATCAAATCTGCAATTAAGCTGTATGAGAATACAGATCCTACCATGAGGTTAGTTCAGAAGTTTGAAGAGAGGGCGAGTGAGAAGGGATTCACTTCGTTGGTTAAGGAGGCATGCAAGTACGCGGAGGAGCTGGACACGGGTTTGACTTTGAACTATCCGAAACCGTCATGCAGCCCGCGCCAAGCTCCGGATACAGAAATTCTAGGGAAGAAAGTTAAGGGTTATTTGAGGAGGACTGTGACGGAGAAGTTACAGGAAGAGATTGAGAGCGAGCAGTGGCATGGTCGCTTTCTGTGTGCACGGTGGCACGACAAAGATCTGAGCATGGATGAGTGTTTTGCTTGGCTACGGGAGTGGCCCTCAGCACCCACCCACACGATTACCGGGGTACTGGAGGTTTACGAACAGCTCACCCCTACTAGAGTGTATACAAAGATCAAAACAGGAACTTCACAAGGAGAGATCACGTGTAGGTTGTGCGGAGGCGCTGCAGAAACTCTTGCGCATGTTCTTGCAGGATGTCCTGCTTTAGCACAGTCCAAGTACTTGGAGCGACACAACGCTGCACTTAAGGTGTTGTTCTTTGAGGTGTGTAAAGACCTGCAGCTAGTGGACTCAGTACCACCATGGTACTCGTTAGTGGGACCCAAACCAGTGTACGAATCTCCGGAAGCTCAAGCTTACTGGGATGTACCAGTGTATGCCGAACAAAGCTATGTCAAGGCCAACAGAGTGGACGTCAGATTTGTGGATCACAGGAGGAAACGAGTCTGGGCAGTTGAAATGAGTTGCCCCTGGTTAGACAACCGTAGGAAAAAGGAGAGGGAGAAGACGGAAAAGTATGCTCCACTGCGCTGGGAGTTAAGGAAGCAGTACCCTGGCTATGTCGTGGAACAGTGCAACGTAGTGATTGATGTGCTAGGCGGTTGGTCTAAAGATTTAGAGAAAACAATAAAGAAACTTGTGGGCGCTAGAGGAAGGGAGGTTCTCAGAAGGATGCAGAAAGCTATTATCTCAAGTTCGCTTAACATAGCGCGGGCCTTCAAGGCCATCGTCAAATAATCTTATGAACTTTAGAAATTATAGAGTGTTAGAAAATTTTAAGGATTTTTTTTATTTATTTATTTATTTTTAAATTTAAATTTAAATTAGAATTTTAGGATTTAGGATTTTAAGGATTATTATTGTTATGATATATATATATATATATATATATATATATATATATAGAATGTATTTTATTATTTTAAAATGCTCCTTTATATAGAGACTTATGTTCCGTAAGAGGACATAGGCTACGCTTTGCGCCCTATGTACTTTTAACATTAGAGCATCCATACGTGTATACTGCAGATAATAATAATGATAGTAGTATAACTATTTCTTACTTTTCTTT
>NC_090884.1:64691966-64704466 GCF_036669925.1 Montipora capricornis
AGGGTGATTTTGTATTCTAATTATTGTCAGGTTTTTCCAGCAGTGTTGTTCTGTACCCCACTTTAATGGCAATGACTCTGTCACAGATTTTTGTGTATTGTATAGAACAACTTCCATTCAGCTGAGTTTTGTCACAGTGAATTATAGCCTGCGAAAGCAGATGTATTTCCGCCAATCGACCACCGGAAATTATACATCTGCTTTTCGCTGGGTAATTGAGTTATTGATGACGTTGTTGATTTTATTCCTTTTTCATTGTTAAAATTAGTGTTTTTTGGAATGTTGACCCCTTTTTCTATCAGCAAATTAAATTTATCAATACCTGGTATCTGTACACCTTGTCAAAAAATATTTTAAATGTGCACTGGCAATGATCTAAGACTGTTACTTGATAGTTCAATTCACCTGTACAGTGACTTAATGTTTATCCTTTTCCCAGAGATGCCATGATTTTGCTGGTCATTATTGTCCTCATCATTCTCTATTGGGTTTTAGGTTCCCTCGAATCATGAGCTGTTTTTGTCATTTGGTCCTGCAGTCCCAGATGGTTACGGAGTCTGTTATAATCCTCAAAAGAACAAAATCATTTTTGGTGTGACCACAATCAACAGCAACCCAGAGACGAACCCTGGACATTTTGCAGCTTATCTGCAGAAAAGCTTAGATGAAATGCAGCTTTTGGCAAAAACGTCCAAACTCTAGTGGCCCTGATTTCAAATAAATTATGAAAATGCCTCTGGAATCGTCTCAAAATTTGTGGCAAAAACCCGAACTAATTAACAAAATAAATTTGATTGAGCTGCACTTTTGTCTTTTGTTTCCAGTGAACCTTAATAAAAATTATAGTACCCAGAACTTTTAAAAGCATGCTTTCTACACAAGAATTTAAACATTGATCCTGGTAGCAGACTTGTAAAAGTGAAACGGCCTGATGCTTTATTTTTATCTGATCAAGGCTCCCCAATTATTCACAAACAATAAAGAATTGAAAAGAAAAACTGGGCAGCAGTAACGACAAAATGTTAATATGTTACACTGTAATCTGTATCCATATTTGAATATAATTTATAATATTAAAATTGAGGTATAACTCTAGTGTTATTTAATTTGATGCTTTAACAAAATGTGGTTTCAGGCTTGTGAAACCTGTGACCCTGGAAACAATACTACAAAATTGATAATACCAAGTTTGGTGCAGCACCAGTTGATTAATGTATGTTGCTCAATGAAAAAGGAAGATTTTCTTCTGGTGTAATCTATAGATTGTGGGAAATGTCATTGGCGGATTGCCTTGCTCGATGAACTTGCTGTATTCCAAAAGCAGCATGAAACAAAACTCAATTTGAAAATATTACACACTATCCCTCAGAACTTGATACTGGTCCATGAAAGTGGAGTATCTTTCAACATTTGACTTGGGGTCAATTTAACAAGTCCGCTATGAATCTTGCTCATTGCAGTGAGCACATGCATCTATTTTACTTTGGGGGGGGGGGGGGAGGATGTGTCTCCCATATAAAAAGGAGAGGGGTGCTCTTAGTACCTTTTACGGGTTAAAAGTGCGGTTTTGGTATCTCTTAGGATTTTCAGCCTCAAAAGGTCCAAAGCGGGAGCTTTAGCCGTACCTTTTACGGTATTAAGCCAAAAAATTATGACGAGAGACATTTGACAATTAACTAATTTTTAATTAGTTTTGTCTAATTAGTGCTGGGAATTCACAACTCATCAATAACAGAGTGTACATTCAGTTTGGATAACAAGGCTTTGATCTTCACGGCCTCAACGTGTTTGTAAGGTCGCTAGTACTGTAAATAGTTGCTGTGACATCAAAGTATTTGACTTTATTTACCATTTCCAGTATTAATGAAAATGTTTTTGACTGTTTGGTTTATAATGAACACCTTCTGTTAAAAAAGATAAAAATTTATAACAATACTTTCATAAAATTTACGCCAGAGTGGGAAGTATTCGAAGCAATCATTCTTATCAGTATTAAAAGGTATGAAAATGTCAAAATGGGTTGTTCTAGAACTGGTACCTCTCAAGGGTGAAAACAATTTCATGCCCCACACACAAGATAGGATCTTGGTAACTGTTCAAAATTTCCGATGAGAAGCCCAGTCCTTTTTATGTGGAAAACACAGCTGTGGCAAATTGCAAAATCAAGCATACATCATGATATTGTTGAGCATCATGAAATAACCAAAAGTAAGCCACTCTCTTTCTCTGCAAAAAATGTGCCAGCAATATTATTAAACATTTGGTTCTAAGTTGTTTAAGAACAAGACATGCACCTTAAGTTTAAGGGAAATGTCAATGGGTCAACCTCCTGTTTCTCCTTTTCAAGATGTATTTTACATAATTTGCTGGAATTATTGTAGCACTTAAAGTACATTTGGAGAGCACTCTATAAGCTAGAGTTGCCCTCGGCTGTGCATGCACCAACTCCTATGCTTCTCTTGTGCTCCAAACTTCCCAAGTGCATCCATTTCTTGATAGATGCACACTTAAACTATGAACCAATAATAATAACAATAATTGTTCAGGCCCCAGGCCCCAGGTAACTTTATAATGGTGGAGAAGTCGCTATTCCATGAGTTTCAATCTGTGCAAAGATTTAGTAGTTGCTCACGTAGCCTTCGAGCAGGCTCACTTGTTTGAGGTATAGGGCAAGAAGCCATCAGCACATCCCACTCTACTTTAAGCACTTTTAAGTAACTTTGGATGTGTGCAAACATTTTGGCCAAATGTTTAATGTGAAGTACATATTCTTATGCTCTGGGTAGTAACATATCCACTTTATACTGACTTATTCAATGGGTATTAAAAGTTAATCCAGCCTTTGAGCAACTGGAACCAGGTGTACATGAAATTCTAAAAGGAGTTTCACAGCAGCAAAAACAACAACAACAACAAATAAATGTATATTGTATTAACCACGCACTGGTGGCTTAGTTGGTTGAGCACCGGACTGTCACACGGGAGGTCGTGAGTTCAACTCCAGCCGGACCAACACTTGGGGTCTTTAAATACCGGTAACTGAGGAGAAAGTGCTGCCTTTGTACCTACAGCTGCAAATGGTTAGACTTTCAAGTCTTCTCGGATAAGGACGATAAGCCGGAGGTCGGGCCGTCTCACAACCCTTCAATTTTTATAATCCTGTGGGACGTAAAAGAACCCACACACTTGTTGGTAAGAGTAGGCCATGTAGTTCCTGGAGTCGTGGTCTGTCTACCGTTGTGTATCATGGTTGAGAGGGTAAAAAAGGGGCCACAGTAATTGGTGCAAGCTGTTGTCAGTGGCACTCTGCTAGCTTTACAAAGTTAATATATAAATATTTGCGAGGAAGGACTTGACTGCATTCTTTTACATTCCATCAAACATAAAAATAGGTGATAATTCATAAGATTTGCAACCCATTGAAAGGGCGCACCTACAATCCTGGCCATAAGTTGTTGGGACAGTCCTCCCCTTTTGCGCTCTGAAACCCATGATTTCAACCACGTCCTTGACATTTAAAGGGGCTATGTCACGCAATTTTAGGCAATTTCAGCTCTGATCGAATGGACGTAGAATTAACTAAAATGTCAAAATAACGGTTCAAAACTATAGAAGAACTCTAACAAAACACCCGGAAGCCAAGAAGGGACATGGATGGACAAAACTGGAGAGGATTGAAATGGATTGATTTTGGTAAATTTGAAAAACGTTGGCCCACCTTTTCAAATTTATATCAGTTTATATCAAAATGCCATTTACACAGCTGGAGAATCATTCTCAGTAGTTATGTGGCTGTGATTTTGCAGATGAAAGACTTGCTCTGCCAATTTGACGTTTAGAGCTCATAATTAACAAAATTGAACAAAATTACCTAAAATAGCGTGACCTAGCCCCTTTAAGAAAAGATGACTAGAAGCAAGTAGAATTGAGCCCCCTCCCCCAGCAATGTTGAAAGAAAATCAATCTATAAGACCAGATCAGATGTGACTCAAAAGGAAAACGGGGTGAATAGAAAGTGGTTAGACAGTTCTGGAACTGAACGTGATTGCTGAAAAATCATTATCATTGGTCCAGGAATAAGACGTGAATATCTATCTTATCGTCACTTAAGTTGGAGAATACTGTAGCTATTGTCAAGATTTTTATCAACATTGACAGGGGGGAGGGGAGCAAGCAGGCTTACACAGTCTTGGTCTTAAGAGAGGCTGCCTATGAATCCATCCGTCTTGAACTGTCTCAACGCTTTGGACTACAATTGTAGTAAAATAGTGACCGTTTTCCTAAACTGTGAGTGCTGAAGGGGATTCGAGAAATTTTTGGGAGTCCCCTTTCCTGGCTTTACAGTCATTGGTTGATTATGTCATCAAAGTCAATTTCACATCATACGGGATGTGTAGAAAGGCAAGTCCTGTAAATCTCTTCTGCGACATGCTGCTTCGCAAAACATAGTATGCTTTTCAGTCAACTAAAAGCTGACTCATTTCTCTCACACTTGCACATGGTGACTGGCATTAAGGGGCAAATATTCTGAGACAATTAGAAATGCCGTCTACATGATAATATATTATAGCCAATCTCCTTTAAAGTTGTCAATGCAGTTGTTGGGACAGCCTTTGGATCTTGTCGTTCCCACTTTGCAAAAAAATTTAAGTTAACTTGGCGTCAAGGCTTTGAAGGAGAGGGCAATGAAATTATCTTCATGAACATGCAAAACCGGTGAAAGGACATCAGCCATGCTTCCTTCGATGCCAATAGACCTGATGGAACAGAAAAAACAGGTATTGCTGTTTCTTGGTCATTACTACCAAATCACACTTCCAGTTCATTATTCAGATGGTCAACAAAGGGAATTGCAAGACTTCTGTGACGTTTCAACAGGGTAGTTTGCAAGCTTGAGCTGCACCTGTCAACTTCTTGGTTTCTGCACAGTGACTGTGATGTCCAGCTTCTCAGAAATTTGGCATGCTTCTTGAAACCATTTTGCATGTTCCTCTTCTGCTTTTTGGCGCACAGAAGATAAAGCTTTAATACTACAACTTTTTTGGCCTCAGTGCCGCCCTCGGGAAGTCACTGCATTACTGATTGTGAAATATGACCAATTTCCATAAAATGGTGGGAACCAGTGTGGATGCACACCTGCACTTTTGCAGTAATAGAATAGGTCATGTGGATGAGCTTTTAAACCTGCCATGGGACATGGAAATTGGTTTTTGCTCCAAAAGTGCTGGTTGTTTTTTCACCACAGTACTTGGTATTCTTTATAGAATACTAAAGATGGTGACAGATTTTGCAGATTTTAGCAGACCCATCCTCTTCCTTAATAAATGTTGCAGAGGGGTGAAGGTTATTAGTGGTAGAGAGGAAATTTGTTTAGTTTGTATGCTAAAATGTTAGGTAGTTTTTCTAATGGTTTGATGATATTAACTAAGGAGAAATGTCTGTGAACTTGAACACATATAAAAGGTGAACAAGCTGACTGAGCAAATCTCCCACTGTCCATTCTTCAGTTTCCATATAATTCCAGTACCTTTGCACTGCAGTGGCAATGTTTACTTGGGACGATGATGATGCAAGGCTGACGTTTTCCTTTTTGGGGATTGTGCAGGGTTTGTCATCGTCCAAACCTTCCCCAACCTTGAGCATACCACTGTTTGGGATGTACTTCATTTTAACATCCAACCTCATGCTATTTATGTATGAGTAATGAGCTAATGTTCTATACTCAGTCGAGTAGCTGTACTTTATAATTTCAAACACTTCTATCACTCTGTCTCCAAGTTGGGCAT
Source organism: Montipora capricornis (assembly GCF_036669925.1). Taxonomy (NCBI): domain Eukaryota; kingdom Metazoa; phylum Cnidaria; class Anthozoa; order Scleractinia; family Acroporidae; genus Montipora; species Montipora capricornis. Next base: position 64,697,753 of record NC_090884.1, read on the forward strand.
CAGACCAATCACTCACCTCTTTGTAGGCATCCATCATAAATGACACTGCAGTTTTCAGGTGAAATGATGGGATCAAGGTGTCTTCGCATAGTTTGCAATTGTTCTTTGAAATTCTTGGAAGGAAAATTCTTGTAAGGTACTTTGCCAGTCTGTAACAGTCTGCAACCAATTTGTGGCTTTGAAACCTGTATGGTTCTGTTCGAAAAAAGAACCGCCTTCCAACAAGGGGGTTTTGACTGATAACTGCCAGAACCTCTGTATTCATACGGAGACACTCGCTCTGAATAAAGGACAGATGCAAAGCATGAGTAGTGTCACTAACATATACGGTCTCGAGTTGCTTGGCATTAAGGGGAATTCCATAACACACATCAATAGAAAGGACAGAATCTTGATATGGCCCAGAAATACACTGCAGATGAAGGGTTAAGATCTGTGCTTTTAGAAATACTCTCATCATATGAATATCACTTTCCGTAAGCATTATCCATTCAATAGGTAGCTGTTTCTTTAATGTTTCTCGAAAAACTAGGAGAAGATATGCGTTTGTGAGGATGTGTCTGTATGACCTATTCACAAATGGAAATTGATGCAGGAAAGAAAGAACCTTGTCATTGACATGATAATGAAGCTGTGTTTGTATTCCAAGCTTGGTGTACAATAGTTCTGCTATAGCTGGATCTGCTAACACGGGGAGTGCAACATTGAAGTCAAATTCATCAGGATCACCAATCTTGGTACCGTCAGCCATGCTTCCTGTGTTTATGATGTAGCTTTTGGAAAATATGAAATAATTTGCCTGGAGCTCATGGACAGTAGCTTCTATGATATCTCTCACAAACTGCCCAAGGTAGTCAGTTTTGACAGATGTGCCAATGACAGCCTGTGGTAACCAATTCCTTAGTGAATTGTACAAGACTGATTGTGTGGAAACTAGTGTCTGAAGTTCAGTTGTGAAATGAGGACTTTTTGAAGCATTAATCATTTGCCAGGATTTCGGAGCCTCATCGAGACTCTCCATTTTTTGCTCTTCTTTCATTTTGATAGGGTCATTATAACCCAACGTGTTTTGATCAGGTGTTAAGTTAATGGTCTGTTCTAGAGGCATTACGGGGTCCTCACAGACATGTTTACGACAAACACGGACAGAAGTAGAACTTTGTTCAATCTTGCTTTCACATTCAGTCACCACTGGAACCACCGTGTCTAGGCTCATCGCTTTAACCTGATCTGCAGTGTTTCCTTCCCTTTGAATGCTAGAGATCCGCATTTCGCTGGACCAGCTGTTTGACCCCGTATTTAAACCGAAAGAATTGTCAACGGATGCGCGTTCCCTGTTCTTGTCTTCAGCCAATGTCTTCTCGCTAGATTCCAGAATTGCTCCTGTCTTTGAAGGATCACTTTCCTTACTTTTTGAGTCAGTACTAGGACTACCATTGTCAGCATTCCCAGCAATAAGTTCAACTAATGCCGAAAGCAGGTTTAGCTGATCGAAAAGTAAATTATCTGCGGTAGTCGAAGATTTCAACTCAGGCGATCCATTGGCTGGACCTGCAGTGGAAGAAGAATCCGTGGTACTGTCGGTTTCACAAGTGTTCTCCTCGCAAAAACCTGTCGCTGGCTGTACCAAATTACTTTGGGCCTGTAACGGCAGATCCTCATAATTAGTGAGCCAAAATGCGTAAGGCCAAGCCGGTTTTGAAACCAGTGGCTGCGTCGCATATTTCGGTTGGATTTTCACATCTTTAAGTAAGCTAGCTGTCAATCGCCTTGGCGTCGTTTCTGCCTCTGAATGTATGAGTAGCAGCATTTCAAGGTCAAATGCCGGTAATGTCAGCTGAGCTTTTCCTTCTGCCATTTTCTAGGACAAGGCTCAGTCAGGGCGAAGGGCCGGCGCAGCCTATTTCCCTTTCGTAAACGGTCGTTGCCGTTTCTCAGAACGGGGTGACCCGAAAACACTGACCCCGGTCCATGGACCCCCCACGGACCGGGACTGCCTTACGGACCGGTCCACGGACTATCTCTACGGACCCCCTCTACGGACCACCCCAAAAAACACAGAATTAAAAAAAATTAAATAACAACTGAAAGTTTGTTTATACCTGTTGTCTGGATAGACCACTCTTGCCGGTGAGGTCTCGGCCGTTACGCTCCGCAAATCAGATTAAGGCTCAGGTGTGGCCTTTTCCTTCGCTGTTGAACGGAGTGCTTCGAAACTAAGTTCTTCCGTCATTTGTTTGTGTGTGTGTGTGTGTGATCACAACTAAGTCCTCACAAAAAAATTAAAGGTTTTACAACATTTGAAGAGATGTATGAAGAGATGAGACATAAAGCAACAATCGTAGCAAATATTGTTTGGATGACTGCAAAAGAAGACGTAGTTCCCACAAGGGGGGTTGGGAAACATATGGCCCACAAGTAGCCAGGGGCGCGTATGTATGTGTGTGTGTGTGTGTGGAATAAAAATACATTTAAAAAAAAAAAAAAAAGTTCCTCCTGCTCGTTCCTCCGCCATTTTTCAGGACAGAGAGATCGTGAAGCCTGGGGCGAGTTCACAAACCCGCGGGAGAATGATCCGAAGAAAATGGCGGAGGGAAAGAAAGAAAATGCAAATAGAACTTACTTATTATCAATCTTTTTCGAAGGATTCCGGTCCACAGCGAAGGAAGGGGCAATATGTGATTAATAGACTTTGTACCCGAGCCTGAGCCTTAGTCTGTTGAATTTGCAGAGCGTTACGGTTGAGATTTCGCCGATACGAGTGACACGAGTGGTCTATCCAGATAACTGGTATAAAGTCAAAGCTTTAGTTTTTATTTATTTTCATTTCTATGTTGTTTTAGGGTGGTCCGTATAGGGGGTCCGTAAGGGTAGTCCGTGGACCTGTCCGTAAGGCAGTCCGTGAACCCAGTCCGTAGAGGGGTCCATGGACCGGGAGTCAGTATTTTCGGGTCAAAAAATAGTTGCCACTTGAAACGGTCGATCCCGGGCGGTCGATGCCATTTTTTAGCTCTGAATTACACTCATTAGGTCTAAAAACTCAAAAGGTTGCGGTTACTGGGAGTTGTGTCTCGCTGGTCATATGAGTTAGGGTTCGGGTTCGGGTTCTGTTTAGGGTGAGGGCTAAGAACTCGAGTTCGAGTCTTGAAATTTTCGGACTCATTTTTTCCTCCAGTTTTTCTTTTATAAATTTTTTTTTCCATTTTTGTCTTAATATTTGTTAATATTTTTTCTTAGTTTGTTTCTTTTAATTTTCTTCGAAGTGAAGTGTGTAGTCGACCGTTATGAATGGCATCGACCGTTTCAAATGGCAACGACCGTTTACGAAAGGGAATTTGCGTCGGCGCAGGATTCTTTTATAATGTAACACTCCCAAAATAACACCATTTTCGTTCCCAGATCCCAGCCAGCGGGGCCTTCGCACGAGAAAACTGGTTTTCATTGTTTTCATGCTCAGCCTTTGGCGGCTAAGAGGGCCGGGTGGCTCTGGGGACGAGAATAAAAAATGCCCCTCACTAGGCGCGTTCCCAGGCTTTTAAACGTAAAATCGCAAGAAGCGCGAGACTTGGGGCGTCGGGAACTCGCTCGACCGGTGACGTAACGTTTGATTCACGTGAGGACGACTGGGAAGGTCGGGACGGGACGGGAATAAGAAGCTAAATATTTTGAGCAAGAGCCGATACAACGTAGATTTGATTTTAGTGGTCACGGTACTATCCTTGCATACGGTGAGAGCTACTGAAATTTAAACTGACCAATCAGAATTCAGCGAGAGGGAAAAACTGTGCTATCCTTGTGCTATCCGACGTCACGCCAATTGTTTACATTCTGATTGGACATTCGCTCAGCCTTCTGTTGTGACTCTCTTGACCGTCGCTTCTTTGAACTCAGCGAGACAGAAATGACTCATTGTTCTGGCAATCAATTTGCCAATCCACTTTATCCAGTTTATGGATTGGTCTAGCATGTGATTAACAACCAGGATCGCTTTTGAACTTTATTCTGTAGAAGAAGAAGACGTGGCTGAGTGAACATTTTTACGACGAAATCCCTTGGTTTGTACTACTGTTCAGCACTTTGATGTCCGATAACTGATCAATCACATTTGGTCGTCTGACCTTATGAAGTTTTTTCAGCTCTTGTTTGTGTCCATCATGATCGAACTTCAGGTGAAGCGCTATGCTGCTTTATGCCAACTTCGGTGGCTTGTGATGAGCTTGCCTGCTGCCCAAATTGTTGTTGTATTTGGGCAAGATTGGTCTTGGGTTGGAACTTAATAGTGAGGGGAACAATTTTTCGTTCATCTGCTGTGCCAGACAACAAACAATCCTGTCGGGTGTTCCATTTGCTTGGTGAGTCTTGCACGACCATCGTCTATCAGATCTGGATTGGAGTTTTCTTTCAGTGATTACAACTTGCGATCGTTCTGCAAACATCTACGTAGCATGCAGCACTTTTTAGTGACTCGAGGATCCCCGGCCCGTTTTGCTGTTTTAAACGGAGTCCTGCCTTTTGTGATCTTTTGTGAGCTGTTTGTCTTCAGTGCTTGTACTTTTTCGTTTGTTCCTGGTGGCACAAAGTAACTTTGATGATTTCAAAGGACTTGAATCCTTAATTGAATTAGCGATTTTTTTATTAAGGAACCATTAAGTGAATGGTACACAAAATTAGGAGAAACCGTTGGTTGAATAAACCATATTTGTAGACATAATTATCTACCCAGTTTAAGTACTTAGCTCAACAAGTTGTTTGGCTCCACAAGTTTCAGTTTCAGGCCAGGTACCCGAATTCACCCAGGTACTGTTGCACACTACCATAGTTCTTTGGAAATTGAATAGCTCCTTGAACACCTGGTTGCTTGACAAGAAACTTGATGTGTTTGTTCTCTACATTGGTGAATGCAGCCACTAACTGTCCATTGTGGATAAACTCCAGACCAACTCTTCTTTCAATTTAATCTTTGTTCTTCGCAGGGCATCAATAATGGTGTCCCTTGTACAATGTTAGTTTAAAGAGTTTGCCCCATTTCATAGGGCACTGTGGTTGCCAGATTCACTTTCAAACTTATCATGGAAATGTAAATCAATACCAGTGAAGAGTCAGTCCCTTGAATTGTTGATAGAAAATTTATTTAAATGCATATTGAAACATCAGTTGAGGAATATTTTTTTTCCCACTTTGTGAACCTAACATACATTGCTGCCATTTGTTTATTGCTTGGTCATTCAATGTCTTGATCACATCAAGTAATTTATTTTTTAGGTATTGTGTATCTTAATCTAAAAACTTAACTGTTTGCTTTTCGGAGCCCTTTTGCGGCATATTTAGATAGGCAGGAAATGTTCCACATTTTATGGTAAATAGTTCTGCATAGTTTTAAGGAACATTGCAGCCAAATCTAATTGAATATGAGACTAAAATATGCTGTTTGACATTTTGTGAATTTAAAGACTATTAATATTGTTTGCGCTTATTTTAAAAGGCTTAATTAAGGTTGGCACTCAAAAGTGTTCCTTCTATGATCTTATTCTGTAAAGATTACCTTCGGAGAATTGGATCAAGGCCAGTTTTTTCTTCTAGCTTCTTTCCCCAGTGCCCTCTGAGAATGGAGTTGATTTGGTTTTGCCCAATGTTGAAAGATGAAACAATGCCTAAACCAGCCAGCCACAAGGAATACTTCATGGTGCTTTTTTACAAACATGGGCATGAGGGTGCTCGTAAGCATCTGATCATTGTTTCGCATGCTTAAGTGTTATTGTAAATAACCTATTTCTCTAAGAGAGTGTTCTTTTCTTGTTGGTCATTCAAAAATTGTTGGAATAGCTTGTTTGAGCTGTTGGATAGACGCAGAACATTTGATGAGGCCCTCCTCGGGAGAGGAGTCCTTGTTCCCTTTACATATTTGCTTGTGTTTCCTTGTTCCCCAAATTACTTTCAAACTTGTTCCCAGCTTTTTGATCCCTAAAATTTAAATTGGTTTTCTTCCCTTGTTCCCTAAAATATTTTGATATTGTTAAAAAAACCAGTGAGGAACATTAAATTTTAGTTACCTAAATTTTGAAATTTTAGATACTAGATATTTTATTCATATTCTTACATTTTTATGTATATATTTCTTTTTTTCTTTAATATTATTTTGTGGAAAACCTGTAAAATAGCTTCAGCTAAGTGTTTCTATCCACGTTAAATAAAGATTATGTATGTATGTATGTATGTTACTCTGTTCCCCAGTTTAAATTAGCCATGTTCTTTTCTTTGCCTAACCCCTGGGAGTGCCTCTTTGTTGAACTTGATGTTGATTCTCGTATTGGCCTAATAGCAATTCACTGTTGAATTGCAAGACACAGCAGGTTCTTATTTGGGATTGAGGGAAAAATAAATTTTCGCACAATAAAAGAAACACAATTTTGACTGCCCCTTCTAGATCTTGCTCTTTTCAGACATGAAACCAGGTTGTTTGCACCTTTCTGGCGACCTGCGGGAGGGCAAGCTCTAGAAACTCTTCCTTAGCGAGCCTTCCACTGAAAAACTTTCCAAGTCTGGCTTTTCGGTATTAGGGGCCGAGGTTTTTGTGCAAAATTCATCAGCGGCATCCTTGCAGCTTCTAAAAGGTGTTCCTTCGGGTAATGGTTAGTAAACGTTTTGTAGTGCTTATACAAATTTTCGCCACTTGAAAATGTATGTTCACGCGAAAAAAATATCAGCTTGACAATT
>NC_090884.1:64714466-64786164 GCF_036669925.1 Montipora capricornis
AGTGAAGATACTGTACAATTCATGTACAGTACCCACATAAAAATTAATAAAGTTGCACTCCAGAATGAATTGATTTGCTAGATTATTGCCCAAAGGAAACACCATATACCACTAGCATTAACAGCATCCAAGAGAGATTATCCTGTTTCTCTTTTTGAAAACAGAAAGGCAATTCATAAAAAATACAGTAATTATACATGTAATCATCTCTTTCACTAAATTGCCACAAACGTAGCAGATATTAATTTTATGATAAACATAAGCCCTACACTTAAGCAACAGCAGTTCTTTCAACAGAAAAAACAAGAGGCTAAAATTAAACTTTCGTAATTTACAGGAAAGAAGGCATCAACTATGATTTTGGCCTCTTCTTAACACAAAAATCAGTAAAGCATCATGGTTGAGTTCCGTTACCACAATTCCATCGGCTGCATGCAGTGAAATCAATTCATGAGTGAATTTTTTAAAAAAAGTTATGTAATACATCAACTGAGCAGAGACAGCGACTGAATTTGATGAGCTGGTCAAACAATACTGACACAATATTCCCTACTTGCACATTCCCACAATGCAATACGTTTGGGGGGGGTTTTTTGCAATAAAACAATGGCCGATATCCAGGTCACTGAAGCATTCATGATACCGTCCCATGAGTAAAAAACTTGTATTGTTTTTATGGAAAGAGCCCCCAAAACGTATTGCATTATGGGATTTATATCACCCAGAATGGAAAAAAGATTTTTCTGCTTCCATGTGCCAAGCACCATGCATGAAGAGCACGATTTATTGATTCCTCTTGTAAATCCCTTTTATCAAGAAGTATGTGACTTGTAATAGCTGTTGTGAGAGCCTCTTCTTTGTCGTTTCCTGGAGGAAAAAAAAAAAAGAGTTTAGAGTAGAAATGTTCCTAAAATTGATTTAGTGCAAGGCCCAGTCCTCCGTTTTCATTTTATTCTCTCACGGAAATATACATAGTAACTTCTTCTACTCGCATATAGCTCAGCTAGTCGAGGTGGGCAGAGGACACTTGAACATAAAGTAATTCAATAGGAGGAGATTAAGAAAAGAAAGAAAAGGAAAGGAAAGAAAAAGAAAAAGGAAGATAGATCTATATAAACGATGTATAGATGAACTAGAGTTATTACAATACGTTGCAAAATTACAGAATTACAAGCCTCATTTTACATTCATCTATTTTACATTCATCTATTGGTATTATGAATCTGTGCTTCAATCACTTAACACGTAAAAAATAAGATTTAATTTAGAACATTTAACACTAACATTATTCCATGAGTGCGCATTGGATGTGAGATGGTAAATGCTGTAGATAATGAAGTGTGTAGTACCGAGTTGGCAATAACCAGACTCATATCCAACAAGCGTGAAGGGAATGATAATATTATTTTTTTATTCAATTTTCATTAAATCTTAAACGGTATATTGATTTTTCCAAATTTTCAGCTTGGCAACAGTTGAGTCAATCAGTTTCCATAATATTGTTAGGTCATGTGATATACCCTATATGCAGATCACCAAGGTTGAGGGAACCAATCAGAAAGCTGGAAATATAATATCCAAGGTTGAATATCAAATAAAAGATAACATAGTGCCTATAATTAATTTAACTATCAATATTATTAAAAATTAATCCTCTATTAAAAGCACTTCACAATAAAATTAGAGTGTCCAAGGTAACAAGTAAAAAAGCTTTTTTAAAAACTCTAAATCTTGTTTAGGTTAGTGTTCAGTTGTTTGAGTAGTGAAAAATTTTAAATCACTTGAAAGAACTCTTGGAGAACGAGAATCGCAAATGAACACTTCTAGATACAAGTACAGCTCCTTCAGGAGCCACCACTCACGAAACACTATGAACAACACCAGGGTGCTTTCAGCTGTTATAATTTTATGCTTATTCATTTAATTTATAAATATTAATTATACCTTAGAAAACTCCATTCTCGGATGTTTCCTTACAGCCACCCCCGATTCTTTATTTAACTTTTGAGGAAAAAGGTGCAGCTTATACATAGACTTTTACGGTACATTAAAAAACTCATTAAAGATTCATGAACCTAACAGCCTATCAAAACATTGATAAAACGTCATGTGTATGAGCTTTATATCCGCTGATAGAACACTCCTCGTTAGTATTCTATAATTATAAAGAATTCTAATAAGGCATAGCTTGTTTTTCTTGTATGCTAATATTCACCTCTCACAATTTGAACCATTGTTTTGAGTCCAGAGGGACACGCTCTTTGTGGAATGTTTTTTAAGCCGTTCAAAAACAGGGTAATATTAAATTCAATTTGATAGTTCACAGGAAGCCAGTAGAGTTGTATTGGTGCTGTATGAGCAAACCTTGGTGTCAAAACATGTATTTTTAAAATAGAGCTCCTACACAGTCAGAGAACCTCTCACTTCCTTGATTTTGATAATGCACCTTTCCCTGCGAACTTCAGGGTGATCATGTTTGAGTAATTTTAATAGATTGAACTCTAAATTTGAATCAGTGGAACTGCTCTCAACTGGTTTCAATCTTACCTTACTGGTCGCACTCAATCTGTTCTGATTAATGGGAGTAAATCACAACCTCGTAACCTCAGTTGTGGAGTACCCCATGGTTCTGTGCTTGGACCTATCCTCTATTTATTGTATACTGCACCATCAGCTGACTGATTGCGACACCATAACTTGCAATTTCACCTCTATGCTGACGATACGCAACTTTACGTTTCCTTTTCAACAAATAGTGACCTGGAAGTGACTGAAGCTGTGGAACGTATCGAGCTATGCCTGACTGATCTGGACAAATGGATGAGTATCAACAAACTAAAATTGAATAAAGAAAAAACTGAGTTCCTCTTTATTCACTCAAATTTAGACTACAGCACTGCTTGCCGTCAATCTGCTTTGGTCAAGACACCGTTCAGCCTTCTCAAACTTCCAAGAATGTTGGTGTCACTTTTGACAGTACCGTGTCAATGCTGCCTCATATTTATTATTAATACTGTATGTAAATCTGCATTCTATCACCTTCGTAATCTATCATGTATCAGAAAATTTATATCAACGGAAACTGCCAAAACACTTGTGCATGCCTTTATCTCATCCAAAGTAGACCACTGCAACTCCCTTCTGTACAATCTTCCGAAATATGCTGTTAAAAAAGTACAGTATGTACAAAACGCCACGTCAAAATAGAAGTTGGTCTGTTGACAATCTTATTATATTACATGTTATGGTTAACCGTTGTGAAAAGGCTGAATTTCACGATGGCATTGAAGTTGTTCTGAAAATTCCTTTCAATCATAAGTAACGTCTAATGGTAAACTGTGAGGTTTACCAGCGTCTTTTTACACTTTACACTTCCGTTACCATCACGCAATACTTCTCCTGCGCATACTCAAGAATATTCCCGCCAGTTCAGACAATCCTCGCCAAAAATCCTTGAAACACCCCCTTCCCCTGGACAGCGTTGAGATGACATTTTACTGTACATCTTGAAAGATCTACACTGGTTACCAATAATTAAATGCATAAAGTTTAACATTTTAATTCTCACTTTCAAGGCTTTGCATGATTTGTCTCCCTCGTACATACAAGAACTGATAAGTCTCTACCGTCCTTCAAGAACCCTCCGCTCATCTACATTGCTCCGTCTTAACCCTACCAGCTATAATTTGAAGTCTTATGGATCTAGAGCTTTCGCTGTCACCTTGCCACAACTTTGGAATGATCTACCAGAACACATAAAAAACTCTGAAAATCTCCAGACTTTCAAAACACGACTTAAAACTTATTTATTCAAGGAAATGTTTGTATAACTTTTTCGTTTATGGATTAATTTTTAATTTTAATTTTTCATGACTTGTAAAGCGCTTAGACCACGTCTGGATAGCCGCTATATAAGAAATATTATTATTATAATTATTATTATTATTAATTCAGTTATTCAGTTCATTTTTCTACCTATCGTGCATGTATCTCTAGTCGGATTTCATGTGGTTTTGAGTAGATTTTAGGCCATTTTGTTTTCTTTAATTTGTCATCCTTACTTGTTTTGCGTTACATTATTGACTCAAAATTTATCACTTAGTTTGTTTCGCGTAATGTTATCCATGTGTTAGGCAGCACTTGCCGCTAAATTGATAAAAATTCATCATTTTGTTATTTCAATTTATGATCGTTACAAGCCATTTCAATAAATCTGCGATAACTGTCAACTTTGGTTTTATGTGATGTTATTGGGGACCTTGAAGACGACCTGTAAAGTAGTCCCACCCAGTCTGTTGTGACAATTTTTCTTTGGAACAATTGAACTCGATAGCCACTGCAAGCGCAACACACCTAGTCCTCAGTCTACCCTGTGCATAAAGCTATTTCCAAGGTGCAGTTAAATCATTTCACAAGAAACAATACATGTAAGTTCAACCTTAAAAGCATGCTGAGCCTCATGGTTATTTTCACAGAGATGTACATGTACACACAAGTATTTTTATGATATGAGCTCGTAAGAGTGAAACTTAGAGATTTTATGCTGAGACCAGACCATTTTACTGTGTTGTCAATGGCAGCCATTTTAGGGGTTCAAGGGTTCACAATGTTATTCTAGTAAGACACTCAAAAGCTCTGACTCTTCACTTCCTAAGAGTGACACTAATAGATACATGTATTACAGTAACTATGCCTGAGACCAGACGATTTTATAAGTCAATATGGGCCAGTTTGGAGGTGAAAGGGTAATGTCTCCCTTTGACTCACTCAGTTCTTGTCTTAAAAACAGCTTTATGGCCTGAATCGGGCCCGAATCTCGCTCGGTCAGGCCAGAAATTTTCATACGGGTTGTTTCATCAGAATTATTGGTACATGTGTTATTTTGCAAAAGCTGTAAATCATAGACCAAGTAACTACAATTCTCGGTTTTCACATGACGTCACGGCCGCCATGTTGAAGCCCCTAAAAAAAGAAATGGCGGCCATGTTAGAGCCCTCACCAAATCCTCTGGAAATTTAACTTTATTATCATGCAAACGTTTTCTTTTGTTTTCGTTGAAAAACATGGCGGTTGATCACGCGAGTAAAAACCAACAATATTATTATTATACCGCACTCACTTCATTTCTGCTCTTGACTGTGTGTATTCAAACCACATTACTGATGGTATCAAGGTTGAATCACGGATCATCAAATATTCACAGACAGGCCTGTTAAAGGAAACAAAAAGCAATAATTACCAAACTAGTGATTGATACGCTATCTAGTCCTACATTATACTGACTGCAAGCTGACATTAGGGACCTCAAGCTTCAAAATGACAACTTTAACCACAACCTCAACCCACCCCCTCCCCCCCAAAAAAAAGATAATAATAAATTAAAAAAAGACAAAACACAAAATTGACAATAATTATATTACAATAATGTTGTATTCTCTATCATACATGTAATTAATGCATATTTACCAAGTTGTTATGGTTGGAAAGAGTGGTGTTAAAACGGTCTGGGTGAATATAAACCAACAAGCACCAAGCACACATCCGAGTAAAAATCCATAACCTACTTGATGTGGTGTGTGATATCTGAGGTATACTCTGCAGGATGTAGTATAGAGCAAAAAAAATTATTAGTGAATAATATTTATATTAAAACACCACACAATTTAAAGTTCAATTAAATTCACCAAACGCTTGATGGGCTCAGATTGTTACATCATACCCCCCACGTTGTTAAGCCCCAGCATGCTTTGGGGTGTGTTAATAAACAAGGCATCCATCTTGTGTGGTTAGACTTTGTGTGCTTCTAACTTGGTGTAAGAAAAGTGCGATTAACTGTTTGGTCCATGTTCCCGGAACACGGAAAATTGAGAAAAACTTGTCATGGCGTCCTCGTTGGGACACGGCATCGCAGCAGTCACACTACCAAAATTCTCGACTTTGCGAGATCCGCGACGGAAGTGTGAAAAGTTCATTCAGTAGTTCAAAGATTGGTGTGAGCTCAATGGATGGTACGATAGTGAGCCTTTGTCACCTCCTACCGAAGAAGGAGGGGAACCACCATCGACCGTGCTAGTGTGGCTAGCAAAAGGTAAGGCTATGGCAGCTTTTCGCTCCGCCATAGCTGGCAATCAAGAACTTGAAAACCTCGTGCAAGGCTTTCAACTATCAGAGGAGGAACAGAAGTAACCAGAGATTATTCTTAAACATTTGAAGAAACATTTCTTGTGCACACTGGGCTGGGACAGCTTGACAGACCTGTTACCTTTGACACAGACCCTACCGTGAAACTGGTCCATGATGCCAATCACCACCATCCCATAGCCAGGCATACCGAAAGCGAAGGGACATACCAACAGTACATACCAACAGTACAAGCCCACAGCTTGGTGTAGTAACATGACAGTCAGAGAGACCAAGGACAAATTTAGGATCTGTTTAGATCCATCAAATATTATCAACAAAGCAATCCAGGTACCTAAGCATCCAATTCCACGCTTTTGAGGACATTTTACCACAATTAAATGGGGCCAAGCGTTTCTCAGTTGCAGATGACATTCTTCATTCTTCCAACATTCTTCTAGATAATGAATCCAGCTTGGCCACAACCTTTCACACCCCATTTGGTCGCTATTGGTGGCTGCGTCTTCCGTATGGTGTCTCAAGTGGACCTGAGGAGTATCAAGCAAGACAACAAGAAGCCCTTACTGAACTGAAAGGGGTCTGCAACATTTCAGATGATGTTCTCATTTATGGGTGTGGAGAAACACATGAGCAGGCTGAGAAAGATCATGATGAAAATCTGCATATTCCTTGGTACATATGTGCAAAGTAAAGCTCAAACTGTTCATGGGTTCCAGCTCAGCCCAGACAGTGTCAGCCCATCACTCTCCATGGTCGAAGCCATGACAGAAATGCCCAAACCCTCAGACCAACATGCTGTCCAGCCCTACTTGGGTAAGCTTAACTTCCTGGCAAGATTCTGTCCCAAACTGAGTGATGTAGTGAAACCCTTAAGAGACTTGACCCATAAAGACGTCCCCTTCAAGTGGACTGACGCACACAATAAAGCTTTTGCAGAGTCCAAAAACCTCATCGTTCATGCCCCTGTCTTGCGGCACTTCAATCCTCAATTGCCTGTCACCCTTTAGGTAGATGCATCTGCTGCTGGCATGGGTGGAGCCCTCCTCCAAGATAATCAACAAGTGGCATTTTTCTCAAACACCTAACGGCCACAGAAAAAAGATATGGAATTATTGAGAAAGTCTGTCTTGCAACACGCTTAGCATTTGAGAAATAGGACAGTCTGCTTTACAGAAAGTCAGATATCACGGTTGAAACAGACCATCAACCCCTTGAAACAATTCTTAAGAAACCCCTTTACAAGGCATGGAGGCATCTGCAAGCCATGCGCATCCGGCTCCAACGATGGTCATTCGTTGTGAACTACAAGAAAGGAGCACATCAAGTCATGATAGCGGACACTCTTTCAAGGGTCCTCATCCTCAGCTCTCTGCAGCCAATCTCTCTGGAGAACACATAGTTAAAGTGGACTTGGAAACTATGGCATTGGACAATTCTGGGATCTCCAGTGTTATCCTGGAAAATCTACGATCTCGAGCAAACCGCAATGGACCCAGAACTGCAGAAGCTGTCCTTCCTTGTGATGACTGGTTGGCCAACTGACAAAGGAAAATTGGATCCCTTGGTGCAGCCCTACCTCACCTTCAAAGATGAATTATCTCTGGCAGATGGCATAGTGTATAAAGGGCAGCAGGCAGACATCCCAAAGTCGATGAGACCAGCTCTGCTACACAAAATTCACAAAACACACTTTGGAGCAGGTTCGTGTATTCGAAGAGCCAAAGTGTCCCTCTTCTGTCCTGGTGTGACCTCTGATATCAAGAATAAGTGCATTTCGTGCCCAGTATGTGCCCAATACGCTAGTCAAGCACCTAAAGAGCCCATGCTTAGCCATGATATTCCAGAACAACCATGGTCATTAATTAGCCAAGATATCCTAATGTGGAAAGAGAAATGGTACTTAGTCACTGCATGCCACTATAGAGACTGGATAGGCTTGAAGATGGCTTGAGGATGGCTTTACGCTGAAAACGATCGGTTTTTTTTTTTTCACTTTTAAAACAATTTTTAGCCTATAGTAAATACTAGTCACAAGTGAAATTAATCATTTATTGCACGAGGGCACATAACAATTACATGTTTATCACATAAAGGGCAAAGTTTTTTAGGGAAACCTGTTCAGTTCAGTGGTGTGAAAATTTATAACCGACACGCTCCTAAATGTACATGTATTTGGTTAAAGTTCAATTCAATAATCGTTGCCGTCAACAGAAATAGCACTTAAAATGTATTTTATATGTGGGCAAAAAAGTAGTTTAATCTGGAGGAAGATTATCTTTGCTTCCTCTGGATAAGCAAGTGTTAACCAATCAGGATCAAGTAATCATGCCCTCTTGATTAAGGAGTGCCCTTGTGATTAAGGAAAAATGTCCTCTGTCTCAGCCAATCAGCAATCAGTATTTTTGCACTGTATGTGACAACAGCTGTAGAGAATCACAAAATTGAGAATATCTCCAAAAATATTGGTCCAGGAGTAATGATAATCAAACTTGGCACCAGTAATTAATGTCCATCAGATAAGATGTTGCCATAGCAACACTCTCATTTCCAGTCCCTTCCTGCAGTGAACCAAATATCTTGGATTTTGAACAGATAAGTACAGTCAGGCAGATGATAAAACTTAAAAGGGATGTGCTTCCCATAATGCCTTACATCTCTGTATAGGCTAATACCGAGAGTGAAAAATAATGTCTTATTATGACAATACACGACAAAAGCAATCCTGCGTTAAATAGACCATGGCAACGGCATAGCGGGTATAATTTTATGCCTTACTTGATATATATTACTGCTGCCAAGTTTGAACAACATCCATCCAATATTTTCGGAGATATTCTCAATTTTATGATTCATTACAGTCATTTGCAATGTTTATGACATCATCAATTTTTTAACAAAAACTTGAATATCTCTGGAATGACAGAAGGTATTCTAAAATATAAAACACCATTCTTTATCATTTTGAAAGGTCTTTAAAAGAAGCAAAAGATATTTTTCACTTCATAGGCACTTTTAATTAATTTGTAACCCTTTTCTTGGGTCTAAAAACCATTCTTAATTAATATTCGTGTTCGAAATCAAGTATTGTTTGTGCTTGTTTTTGGTTTTGTTTTGTGTGGAATGTGTGAAGATGATTATTATTCAGTGACCTAGAATCTCCATAATAATTATGGGGAATGATTATTAATTTTGTCACCTAAAAACTAGGAGTTACGCAAAGTCAAGACTACGGTACAGGCTACCTGTTGTCTCTTCAGTTGTCATTTCCTTTGTGAATTGAAGGATTCGGGATTGTTATTGCAACTGTAACTGTAGCAGCTCACATTGTGATCCTTACCTACTAAATGCAACTGTAACAGCAGCTAGTGCCACTCCAATGGCTAGCATATGACGCCATAGGTTCTCAATTAAATCATCCCATACTGTTGTTGATTGAGAAAAATGGAGGAGCCTAAAACAAACAGCAATATGTGCTCAGTATTAACCAACAAACCACATACATTTATTGACCAACAACCATACACACCTTTCTCTTTAGTTTCCCATAAAGGCAAAACTTAAATGATTGTGATCAATAAAATGTAATGTACACTGCACTGTACACAGGTCTCCAGCATCCGGTTGTTTGAAAAAAGTAATTTATTATTGATAAATTAAGATGCAATGGAAAAATATAGATTATATGCAAATTGATTTTTGGTGTTTGAATTTTGCGTAGAAAAACAGGACATGCAGTGGCTAAGTGGATCAGAACTTGTGTTTGGTTTGGGGAGTTGCTGACCGTCCTGACATCTGCCATTGAATGGCAAAAGACAAATAAAAACAATAAACAGGAACAGGAGTAGCACAGTTGGTTAGTGTGCGGATTTCGGAGCAAGAAGTCGTCAGTTTGATCTTCAGAGATTCCAACAACTGTTTCGACTTTACTCTGATGCGAAATGGAGCACTGACAGCAGGAGGGGGTGGGGTAATAGGAAGCACTGTCACCTCTCATTGATACCAGCCTCGTACATTTAACTAACCTGCAGGTGCAAGAAAAGGGAAAGTAGAGGGAAAAGCGTCCCCGCGAAGCCTTTTCCTTCCCTTCTCTAGCGCCTAACATGTAGCTGACAGAACTATAGACGTTAAATAAAGTGACTTAACCTTTTTACAATCACTTCTGCATAAAAAAATTATATAATTGGGGGACAGTAAATTTTAACCCCTGCTGAAGCAGGATAAAACTTTGTCATCTTGCTTTGCTCAATTCTCACGAGACTTCTCTTTTTACAACAGGAATATTAAATAAATATTTAATAAAATACATATATATATATATTTTTGGATTTCAGAGGTACGCCATGCCCCTGGTCAGCTTGTATACCATCACAGAAAGCCAATGCGTGGTGTGTATTTATAAGGCAATGGCAATGCTGTATCACACAGGTAAAAAAAACAGGAAAACCATGAGGCTCATTCATGGGAAGAGCTGTATACTTCCATGGCCAGACCATTGAGAGATAATTAAAATTATTTCCCATGGTGGGAAATTTGAACAGTTCCTATATTTGAAAAAAAAATTTCCCATGGCCTGGAGAATGGATAATATTTTATATATTTTACAGTATGTTCATTCAGCTTTGAAGTCAGGAGAGTGAAGTGGGAAGGCCAACATAACTTTCAAACAAGCCCTCCTCAATGTATAGGCTTCTCCATATGTGACAATCCCACCCCCCCCACCCCCTTAATACTCCAAAATAATGTACATGTAACCCCTCCCCCCAACAATTTTTACTTTCCTAATGGAGTGTACCCTGATCCACACAGTAAAAACAAAAGTGACATTGTAACTGAATTGCATACCTGAAATATATAAACAAGACAGAATAGACTGCAAAGAAGGCCATAAATTGAGAATGATCAGATGGCATTCCATGGGTAGAATTTGGAAAAACATGTCCAGCGCAGAGCCTTGGATGTGCTAAGGTGTGTTTTACTGTCATATTAGCAAGTTCATTTATTAAAATTCCAGTGAAAAATGTCATCTGCAATAAAATGATATTTTCCACAAATCAACTCTTTTGACACAGCACTAACAATCAGTTACTACACAGCTCTTTCCAGTCTCTGTAATTTCATTGGATCTTTATAGGACGCCTGCACGCAGCTATATTGTATTAAGGGTTGAGCTTCATTGTTTCAGTTGCATGTTAAGTAGTGTTCATTTCTTTCTGAACCATACCCCATGAGCCCCATGTCATGAATACTGTACAAATGTATCATTGCTGCATCCTTAAAATACAACTTATGAGGTTTATTCAGTGTTCAAATTATTCAGTACAAGCAACAAAACCACATGCCTATTGAAATAATACTGTTTTTGAAACATGGGATTTTTCTGTGGAAGGCTGCAATGTCTCTGCCTTGCCCCTGCCATACAAATAACAAGTATTTGTACAGACACGTACAATTGTACTGCAGAAAGCGAACTTCACGTGATGAGCTCGAGCGGATTGCAAACAGAACTGATAAATTTGATATTTTTCAGGTATTTCAAAATGGTTCTAGACATCAATCACTCCGAAATTTGCAAGGGGTTCTTCTGGATCGGAAGGAATGACTAAAAAGCCAACATATATAAAGTAACAATATACCGACATACTGTACCGTGTGTATTTCCCTTCGGAACATAATTAAAGTGATAAAACCAATCACAATAAACATAGGAAGTAAACTAAACCAGGCTAAAATCTTTCCAATGACGTCTCCTGCAAAAAAAGGAAGAAACACAGACTCATACTAGTGGAATGACAAAGGGTATAAACTCTGCCCACTGCATGCATGCAGGGAGTGTAGCCGTGAAAAACTATTACTATTAGTCTCTGGATAAAACACTTTATCAGCCAAATAAGGCGTGATTACCTCCAGGATATTCAACATGAAAAAGGGATATTGTTTTCCATTTAACGTTATCTCCAGCTAAATTGAAAAAATAGAAATTTTCGCCCTCCTGACATGACCTTCTCAGAGATCCTTCCGCCATGTTGAATTCCCATGATTCCAATAACAGTGCTGTATACCATAAATCCTTGCGTGGCGGGAGATGGTGGACTGTAAACTTTTCTGGACGTTCAACGTGAAAAGCAGGAAATATAGGTCTTATACCATAATCGGTGTTTTTTGCGAGATAAACAGTTTGTGAAAGTATGCAATGTACACATCGAGTTCATTTGGCACTACCAATAACGGCTCAGCGACGTGCAACCTGGAAAACGAGGACAGGGATGATAATTTTGATGTAAGGCCACCAAGTACTAGTGGCACCAATCATCAGGTAATTCAAAAGATGGGGCCCTTATATATTTTCAGTAGTGAAGATCGTTGTGTTTCGACAAGTTATTGACAATTCCTACTTTCTTTCTTTATTTTTGGATCATTTTAATTTATAATTTTAGATTTAGTAATATTATTGCTTGTATATTTGATACGTAGTTGTTTGACTTGCCTATATTTTTTTATGTTATTTATATCGACTTCATGTTAATAAACGTAAACTTAATACTCTCAAGTTGACCCCTATAATTCGCACTAAGAGCAGAATAGGTGGCTATAAAAAAGCTAAACATCTGTAATAGTTTGTTTTTTAGAGCTTTAAAACACCACTTTATTGCAATTTACAGTATCTCTGAATCGATCGTAGTGTGACAGTACCTGAAAAGCTTTGTAGCCTCACCATGAGGTAAGTAGTTACCATTCTACCTGAATGGTCTTCCATTTATGAAACATTGAGTTGCGATGTTATCCATTTAGAATCGTCAATATATTCTACATGAATGTAGGAAAGCAAGGTTGCCTGCGGAGATTGGCACTACAGTTTATTTTCCCAAAATCCGTCCACTCCTTGAATATGGGTCACAAGTCTGGGGTGGTCTGCCACAGTATCTGGCAGACGACTTACAGTCCATACAAAGCAGGTGTCTGGATATACCGTATTTACCCGTGTATAAGTCGACCTTTTATGGCCTGAAAAGAAGCTCCAAAAATCGCCCTCGACTTATACACGGGTCAGAGATTTTGAGGCAAGTTCCAGCTAAGTAATTTATTCAAAATTAACATAATAATGTTGTCTTTTGCATAACGAACGCAGTGGACAAAAGCCGACGTAAAAGACTTCAAAATGAATGACAAAAGACTCCAAAACGAATGTAAGCAATTCCAGTTGAAATGAAAAAGGTTTTGTCCAACTCTAAACGTTGAAGATACTCACAAGCACAAATATGAAATAGACACTGGAAATTTTCGCTTTCCAAAGGCGGAAAGCTCTAAAAAGGCATTTCTGTTTCTTCGAATAAAACATGATCGTTCAACGGCTTAGTAACCTGACGCAATACCTCGTGTTTGTGTGCAAGCATCGTCACTCGTGTTGCGTGAATATGCTGGTTGGTAATGATTGTTTTTTATTCTTCATACAAACCTGGCAGATTTAAATGCTTTTGCAAACTTCGTATTGTTTGGTTTATGAGTTTTGTTTTGTTTGTCATTTGAGAAATTATAAGTCAAGGACCAATTAAACCTTGCACATTTTCGCATCGTTCGCAAGTTATTTTCAAAGATTGACTCCTGCTTCTGTGATGTTGTATTGTGCTTATCCTCTAAAGCCCTAGCTTTATCCTTGAACAACGAAACAGGTGAGTTTGAGGTTTACATGTTCGATTTTCTGAGAACTTTTCTGAAACTCAAGGACAAAATGCTCGCATATACAACAGCTGCTGAACAACAAAACTATTAAGCGCTTGAAGCCCTGATTTTTTTGTGTATCCACATTTCCAGAAATCGAAGAATACAAAATTAGTGTCCCATGAACATTTAACAAAGAAATTTAAGAAATTGCGTTTTTTGCCATCAAAAATGGGGGGTCGACTTATACATGGGATTGACTTATACACGGGTAAATACAGTAATAGGCATATCAAGAACATCTCTCCCAGCGTTGGAGCAGAGACAAAAGGAAGCAACAAACCGTGAATTGGAAAGAACAATAGAAGACATCAATCATCCCAATCAAGTATTCTTCTCAAAGCCAAGTATATAAGTCATAGTTACAATCTACATTGTACGATCCAAAACCTGGTCCAGTAGTCATACCAACATCTGGAACCCAAAGACATGCAAACTCTTTTATAGCAAGAGCCGCAAGACTGCTGCTAAACTCTTAAAATGTATAGTACACCTATATATCTATAACATATTTACCGTAAAGACTCGCAGATAAGCCGCACCTTTTTTACAAAAATTTGCGATCAAAATCGTAGGTGCGGCTTATCTGCGAGACCATTTGGGAAAGGTGCAGTGAATTTCGGTGTCCAGTCTTCCATCGTCCGATATTATGCCTGGTTACACAGCTTCGCACAGTGCATGCAAGAAAACAACAAATTTACGCGCAAAATTCTTTGGAAAAACTGCCTTGAATGGAGAAACACCTGTGAACAAATACCAGAATAATATCAATCATATGTCATAAGTGGTGGACATGATGTTTATTCTACTAAAGAGCTAAAATTACGGGTAAGACTTTAAAGTATTTTTTGATCCATTGTTGGCGAGTTTGCCTTGGATGAAGACAGAACACTTCATGGTCTCGACTTTGGATTTCTTTCGATTTTTTTTTCATGAAAAACTTTTTTTCCAAAATTTGAGTTGCTGAACTCGGGGTGCGGCTTATCTGCGAGTGCGGCTTATCTGCGAGTCTTTACGTTATATTCATTATTTCCAGTTAAAACCACGAGGTCTGGAAATCTACCATTTTATAAATAAAAAATGTTCGCCCATGATGTTGTTATTATTATTATTATTATTATTATTATTTTTAAATTTTTTATTCATTGAATGAGTGCAATAAATGTCCCATGGTGGACAATACTTCTTGCTTGAATGCATGTTCAACAATAAAATGTTCACCCATGATGTTCACCCATAATGCAAGAGGGTCAATGTTGATCACTCAAATAATGCTCATCTCCAATTCTTTTTTTTTTCCAGCAACCTGGGAAGCACTTAAGTATAGATACGCGCTTTGCTGAACTCAGCCTTGGTAAGATGTAACAATAATTAACGCTCAAGTCGCCAGTGGAGGGTAGGTGCCCAAGAAGCCCAGGGGCTGCAACCGCAGTCACATCCCCAAGGCACTAGAACACCCGACTGGCCTGCCTAACCCGCAACCAAGCCACGAGTCCTGGCACCAGGCCCCCCCTCAGGCACCCGTCACACTTGAGCCAGATAGCTCAGTGGAAAGAAAAGAAAAAAAAAATTAAATAAAATATAAAAAAGAATAAAAAGGATTGGGGGGGGGGGATAGGGAGGGAACGATGAGAAACACTAAACTACTAATTTGACTAACAACGCCACGCCAACAGAGCAACAAACACGCTGCAAACACATGGGACAACAATGCATGCACTAACCAGGAATACCGCTGGACAATGTCAGGCCCAGGGCTCCCACAACCTTAAGACTGCTGCAAACGCTACAGAACGCAGCAAACGCTAACAAACGCCTGCAAAAACGCTACTGATCTGACTAGCTCCCGGTTGTAAACTATGCAACTATATCAAACGCTGCAGAACGCACCAAAACGCTCAACAAATGCTAACGTAGAGACGGCCAAGACGCTAACTACCGCCTGCAAAACACTACTGACCAGACTAGTTCGTAGTCATTAACTATGTTAAATTTCATTTAACTATATTTAATAATTAGTTTTATTACAATATGATTGTAACTGGCTGCCATGTTGAACAACTCACTCCAAACCTCCCACTAGAATTGGCTTAGACAGTCCAGTCAAAATGAGCCGGCAGGCGCCGATTTTGCCACCTACAATGAAATATTCTGCTGTCAACTAAAGTTCAATGATAACAAATTAATGTGAGGTCTCCACAAGACCAAAATTAATTGTAACCAAAAAATATTCATCAACGTTTCTTTTGGTAAATTGAGCCGAAAATTTGAGTAAATGTTTGACACTCTTGGGTGCAAAACGGCTACTGGTGGAAAATAACTGGCATTTGAGTTGTGTTACATATCTGAGTGTAAGCTGAAAAAGAGGGGCTTTGTTTACATGTACCCCTGAAATGCACCAGGTATGTACAGTACAACAGTTTGAAGCCAAAATTTTGGGGGAGCATACCGTGGAACCTCACTACCATGTAAGGGCTCAGCTGAAATGATACATGCCATTGTCCAAGAAACTTGTAGCCGTCAAATGACATCAGCTTTGGGCTTGAGACCAGACACACCAAAACGAAAGGTTCAATTCTACATGCACTACAGTCTGTTGCTAGCTAGGTTCTCTGTGTGGTGTGGTAGTCAGTGAGGGAAAATGGATGAGTTTGTACAGTTTAGTCAAGTAATTGTGGAAATTGAAATGGCATCCAAAAAAAACTTGATTGGGCAAAATGAAGTCCTTTACATCCTATCCTTTAACTGTCGTTAATTTTACTTTCATGCAGAGATAAATAATTATGGAGGCAGTGTGTTCATATTTTACTTTCATTGTACTAGGAGATACATGTACTGTATAAGTGTCTCTCTACTCACTAATATTTCAAATCTGCCTACATCCACATTTACTAGAAGCCAGGACCTGGGTACTAGCACCCGTCTACGCTGAGAAAGCCAGACCATATATATGGGTGCCCGCTCACTCTATGACAAGGTCCCTTCTACTTTAAAACTTAATGAAACCCCTATCTAGCCTCAGAAACTTTCTCAAGTCGAATCAAGTTGATGCCTATAGTGTTCTCTTGTTTGCTGTTTTTTGTTTCTTAATTTATATTGGCTGGTAATGTCAGTATTGTAAGTAAGGCAAGTAATTACAGTATTTGTGACAATTGTAATTTAAGTAATCCATGTTGTATGTTATACAGCATTAGCACTGTACCAATGGGGTATTATTTGTTGTGAACGAACCCCGTAAGTTAAGGGATCCAAAATCATCATAGTAACAATTTTCAGATGCTTGGTTCGATCTTGATTGATTGATTTATTTCTGGCCAGAAACCTCATTATTTGCTGAGAGTGAAAGAAAGCCTCCGCAACTGACTAGATATGTCACACGTGGAACTTTCTCAAGGACAAAAACACCACCCAACCGAGTGCAAGTCTCAAAAGGAAATTTTTACGTCACATCACCTTTCAAACAAGGTTCAGGAAAACATATCAAAGGACCAATATCGGTATGTCTGTAGCTACAGGTATAATTATGCTGTGCTCACTGTAAGCTCCCAGGGAATTCCTCTCTTGTCAGCTTTGACAGGCAGAATACAATATACAATACAGTACTTCATTTAATGAGGGTAACACAAGTTAACCTTAAACAGTTTTCTAACATGTGGCCCTTAAAACTAAAAATATACAAAGGAGTAAAATATATACAAGATACAGATACGCTTAATTGACATACTAGGAGTAAAAAATATAATTGAATTCTTGTAATAGTGAGCAACTCATACAGATCAACAAGAGGTGAGATGAGCTGGTTCAAGGGCAAAAGGAACATACTGAGTACATTTTCCCTCCCATTGCCCCCTTACGTCCATACACACTGCTCCTAGTCTATCTTCATTTCCAATTCCCTTCGTCACTCTATTGTATGTTTTAGATGAGGAACACAGCTGGGTTTAAGAGAAAAAAAATAACGACTCAAGCATTTTAGACATGGACTCCTCAGGTCACTGGTTCAAAAGATGCCAACTGATCGCTACCTCAACTTCATAACTTGTAATGTTAAGCCAAGTGGTCTACTGTACCTTTATTCTGGTGGGATTCTTATGCCCCAGTTAAACATTCCAGCTTGTTTATAGGTGTGTTAACTGTCTCATTGTCAATGGCATAGAGAAGTTAAAAAGTGAAAGAACAGACCTACTGTAATGCATTCTGCTGAGCATCCAAAACTGACGCTCGGCCGTCAAGATTTCGTGTTTCATTCAATTGACATTTGACTATTCTGCGTGTTATGTAGTCGACAGTCAATTAGGGAGGTGAACAAGGCCTGGCCACAACATCCCCGACTAACGTTCCTCGGCCCTTTTCAAAGAGTGTGGGGTACACAAGAATAGCCTTTACTTGCAAGGGTTGTGACTCGTGGTCCATGGTTTATGGTCATTATCTAAATACTTTTAAGATGCTCCTTAGGATGCAGTTAAATGTATGATATGTATATGTATATATTTATTAAAAAAAGAACTACGGATATCAGATTTCCAGCATTTTCATTGGTTCGCCGGACACAGGCTATTTAACAATTATTCCATGAGCGCACGTTGGATATGAGATGGTAAATAGCCAACTAGGCCCGTAGCGCTGAGTTGGGTATAACATGTCTCATAGCCAACAAGCGCGAATGGAATAATTGTTTTATTAAATTCCTTTAAACTCCAAAAGTTTAGAAAGTACGAAATACGAGCGAAAAAAGCGAGCAAATCCGAGCGAAATCAAAAAAACTTGATGAGAACCGATGCGATGTCGTGTAACACCTTGTGGTCAGACAGACGCAGGCTCGTCACAAAAACATTTCTTACCTTTTCGCGTACTTCTAAACGTCGGAATTTAACCCAGCTGTCCAGAAAATACTTTTTTTTCTGCTTTCTTCAGAGAGAAATTTCGCTTTCCGGCGAAAAAACTTTTAGCTTGGCAACACTTAGATCAACCATTTACCATATAAGGTCAAACCAAGGTATATGAGCTGATAACCGAGATTGCGTGAACCAATCAGAGTACGAGAATTGCATTATCCCAGGTTGAGAATTTAATAACAGTTAATATACCTGCTGTACCTGAAATGGTCAAGGAACGCGTCAGCAATAAAGCGAGCTGAAAATGTTTTTGCAGCTCTGAGAACCGAGGCAGAAATGGATGGTTTAGTCGACAATACATGGAAGAGTTGTTGATCCTGGAGTTTTTAGTGAAACATTTATTCTACTCGGGCTTGCTACGCGTCTCGTTGGGTATCACTTCATATCCAGCGCGCCCTCGTAGAATAATATCTCGCTCTATCACCATTCCCTCCTCGGCTCGCTTGCGTGACCAAAGCGGGCGGTTCGACTAACCCAGAAGGGACTGCGGGTAGTCTAGTGTAAATGTAATGTTAGGTGTGATGTAAAGTTGTGGCCAACATACACATTTTTGTTAATGGGAAAGATCTAGAACACGTGCCAAAATTTAAGTATTTGGGAGGCTTGCTTTGTGAGGATGGAAGATGCTCGAAGGAGATTTGTGTAAGAATTGGACAAGTACAAGGAAAGGTTACGTTTATACAAACGCTGGCCGTGTAGCACTTATATTTTAAACAGAGTTAACTGAATAGAGTGTAATGTGAAGTGCTAGATTTCAATCCCATATGAACCATGTGAGCGTTAGCCCTACTGATGGAAATGGGCCCACAGAAGGACAGAGAAAAACTCTGACCAGGGTGGGAATTGAACCCAAGTGTAAGAATTGGACTGGCAAAGATTGCATTCGCGGAAAGGAGAGAACTCTTCACGAAGAATTTAGGCCTTTCTTTGGAGAAACGGTTAGTGAAGACACTTGTATGGAATGTGCTGTTGTACGCTTGTGAGGCGTGGACATTAAAGAAGGCTGATATCAACAAAATAAAAGCATTTGAGAAGTGGTGCTGCAGCCGTATCTTGTAACTAAAGTGGACGGACAGAATCGGTAGTAAAGACGTCCGAGCAGGTTGATGAGGAAAGAAAGGTTGTGAAGTCTTTGTACAGGAGTAAAACGAAATGGGCTGCATATAATATTCGACACAGCAGTATATTCAGACTAGTCATTGAGGGGAGAATTGGAAGGCAAACGCTCACGAGGAAGGAGGCGAATTGGGATTTCGGACTCTTTTATTGACAACTCATACCAAGCGTTTAAGGATCTCTCTCTCTAAAAAAGGAATTGAGGACATGTAGTAGACTGTAGCAGTGTTAGTGGTAGTGGGTAGTGGGTAGAGAGGTTACAGGCCCATTTTGACCCTGAATGCATCGCGCGCCATACATGAAAAATTCGAAAAATCTCAGAAAGCCTTTCAGAATCTTATACAAAAATTTGGTAATATCAACGGAGTTGATAATGTAAATTGGCCACCGTACAGAGATTCTGAAAGCTTTCAGAATCTCTGTACGGTGGCCAATTTACATTATCAACTCCGTTGATATTACCAAATTTTTGTATACTACTTCCCCACCGACGCAGCACCACAGTTTCTTTAGAAACTACCCTCTTCTTTCAGAATCTTCTTCGTCAAAAGCTATACGTCGATAAATGTTTCAGGTCCTGTGTTGAATGCGTTCTCTATTTATCATTTCATAATTTTATCGTAGTATTTTATGTCTGTGTTTGTTTAAAGTATTTCTACATGAAGTCGAATAGTATCGAACAACATGAGGGATTGCCGCCGCGAACAGATTTTGCTTGCCGCTCCACAAAGACTCTACCACTCTTTTGAGCACAAGCACTTTTACAAGGGCATTTTACTTCTGCGTCCCAGGTTTCTAAACAATTCGAAACTGACAAAGGAAAAGTAAGTCATGCATTTCAGCATTGAAACAATGTCACCTAGCTCGTAAGCTTCAGAATTCTTCTATTCCTCTTGCTGAATAGCCGAATCGTAAGAATTCCGCTTCTTCGGTGATTCTCCAATGTCCAAATCAGTCGACTCCATAAAGATAAAAGGTAATTTTAGCGGTTTCACTAGTTAAAATCCACCCGGTAGACCACACGACTATCAGGTTAATGGTCATGTTTCTTTTTTTCAACAAAAATAGTAGGCCAATCGGAATGCGCTATTCGAAATTCAAAACAATAACAAACGATCGCGTTGCGTCTAGAGTGAAAATGGGCCTTTAACAACAGGAGCGCTTGTGTGCCAGTATTGGTCAGCGGTGTTGTCAAGATCGGTTCATGCGCCGTGATTTTCCACGCTTGTGTGCTGTAGTACGTAGCCGAAGCGTTGTGATTGTGTAACAAGAAAGCGTGTGTGTGGAGCATTTTTTGCTGTTTTATTTGTAAAACAAAATACTTATCAGACTCATCTGCTCTTCTACCGTTTTCGTGCATTGTTGTCTGTGACATTAGGAGCTTAAGCACGGCAACCGGAAGTGAACTTTAGGAAAAACAAGATAGTAGTGTCTCCCATAGTTGTAAACTTATCGTCTCTAATAGAGAAAAGATACTTAGCAATATAACTGTGGTTGTGTGAAGACAAGTTCAGGAAAACTACTTACTCCCCTCCGGCTGCCGTCCGTGGCTCAAAAACGCCGCTTGGTTAAGGTCGGTGTCTACTAATTCAAAGGTATTTTTGCACGGTTTACTGAGTATGCAAGGTAAGCAGATCTTAACAAGTGTTTTGAAATTCAAAAAGAAAATTGGGGATAGCCGCGCAAAAGTATCCCAGTATTAACAAGCACCACCCATAGGGAATCCGAGAATCTCGAGATGCGCAGAACCTATGCGCAATAACAATAGTAGGCACCCTACTCATTGATTTTCTGTGACCCCACAGGTTGTTGACCCAAGTCATGACTTGAAGCAGCGAACCATAGCAGACGTGGAAAAAGTTAAAAAGCAGGTTCAGCGTGAAAACAAAGCAAGAAACAGACTGCACCACTCACAATTACTGAAAGGCAGCCTGAAGACACTTGGTCGCCCAATGACAGCCTCTGGTCCACGTATAAGAAGCTGTCAAGGAATTGTAGCTGGTAAGCCTGTGTACGATGTATCCACATTTAGAAAGGCACAAAATGACACTATGAAGGATTCAAATCACATGAAGGATTCAAATCTGTGTTCAAGCATTCTGTGCCCAGTCAGGCCTCCCTTCATGAAAATGGTTCTTAAAGACGTTTGACTTGACTCGCCGCTTTGTTCGTTCTAACAGAGGGTCTTTCAGCTGGTTGCGAGGCACTGACACTATTGTACATGTGTCATGTCATTTCATTCATGACCTGTGACGTAAACAAGTTGAAAAGGTTTCAACCGAACAAATTCTTTCTTTTGGCCACAGTACGAATTTACCTTAGTGCTCGCGTCTTAGAGTTTATTTGAAATCTCGAAAGTCAAAAAGGTTGCTGGGTTCGTATTTCTTACTTTTTTATACGTAACAATAAATAATGCTTGCCTTTCATTAGTTTTCTTCCTGTTCCCACCCTTGTAGAATTCCTCCTCGCCGTTTCTCCGCTTATTTGCTTAATATTTAGTCCTGGTTCTTTGTTGTCTTTTTTCGTGTATACATTACAGGTGTTAAAAGTCGCCATGGCTTTGTAAGGTACCATACAAATAACTCCTTCATCGAAAATGACAATTTTTCTCACAGAAAGTTGCCCGAGACTGATGGTGCTATTATCTCTTCAACGAGGCCTGAAAGTTGTCCACTTAGTTCTATTCATCGTACGTCAATCGCGTCTTCTGTGGACCGCTTTAATGTTGTCATTGATGGAGACTTTACAGATGATGTAAGGGCTAATCGTATTGACATAAGATGTGAAGTTGGTGATTTACAAGACCCTGACAAAGTTTTCCCTTCAAGAAAGGACCTCAGACGATAGGAGATCCGTGTAAATGTTCAGGAGCTCGGTCGGCACTGAGAAGGAACAGCGAAATGAAAAAGATCCTGGATTTTGGAGGAACTTACAAACGAAGATGAAAAGAGCCGCTTGCAAATGAGTTTGGATCTTCGATCGCAATGTTAACCGGGAAGGGCACTGGGCGTGGTCATCGTGGTTAAATGATTTGGTCCTGTCTGGGATTGAGATGGCACTTTGTTTTAGACCTACGCGGATCTCATCCGTGATCCTATGTGGCAAACCATGTTTAAACTACGACGTGGCAGACCTAATTCCGCGGCACTGGTGTTAAAATTGTACACAAAACGTCGTGTGTTTTTTTTTTGTCGTCCTCAAAGCTCACTTCCGCCGCTTTTGCGCAGACGGTGTTTCCAGTTTTTTCGCGATCCCAAGTCCAGATTGCTCTTAGGGTCCGAGGTTTTTGAGACGTGAATGGGGTTTTCCACTTACAGTTACAGGATTCTCGTTAGCAAGCTGAAACAGCTGACAAGCAAGTGTCTTAAAAAGGAAAAGGATTCTAACAAAATAACCTCCAAACATCATTTTTTCGATTGTTTTGGATTGTTATTGCAACTGTCAGATAGTACGCGTGCTATGACTGGCTAATGTAGCGGGCCATATTTTTACAGTACATCTCGGTGTACGGCCCGCTAAATTTGAACTTTTGATGCAAGATTTTCCGGCGAGTTTTTCATGAGTATGTGAAATAAACTTGCGAAACTCTTTCAAGCATCTATTTCAAAAAGCCAACAAGATCTTTCAGATATTTTCTTTTTTGTGGCTTTGAACGTTCCACTTGACTTGAACTAGTTTTCTTTCCTCGCGCCATAATACCTCCGTTCCTAACTTGAAAGCAAGGGTCAATTCTGAGCCACATGTATAGAGCGTTTTCACTCACGTGACCAGCAGCCATATTGGATTACTGAAACAAAAGCAAGTAGTTGCTTAAAAATAGAGTTCAAGTTTGGTACACCATCATGGCCGTCGTTCCTTTGTTTTGGAACACCAACATGGCCGCCGTGACGTCATGTGAAAATCGTATGAACGTTAGTGCATTTCGTGATTTATGGGCACAAGTGATGTTTTGAAAGTTCTCAAATTTGAGAATTTCAAAACATCACTTGTGCCCATCGCAAAATGCATGAGTAAGTTCATACGATGTTTATTATTATATACCAAACAAAATAACACCATCGCTGTGTTTCCATAGCAACTTCCTTATTGCACTCCATAGCCTCCATTGCAGTCTATAATCTGTGTATGCATTCGTCGTTGACCAGTTAGAAACGCGATATTATTTTTCGTTGAGTATATAATAAGTTAATTGAAACAACGATAGCAGGGAACATCTCCCAATAAAGAGCAATTCGATATTATCAGAAACCCATAAGGGCTGAAACGTGTAACTCGCGTTCACAGCTTCCGAATATTCATGTGCGAACTGATTGGTTGAATGTTTCAGTGCTAAGTACCATATTTGGAAACCCCTCGCTCTTGTTGTTCCAAATAAGGTACTTAGCAAACTGAATATTCAGAAATTTGGCGAATCTCTGTACGGTGGCCAATTTACATTATCAACTCCGTTGATAAAGCCAACTTTTTGTATACTACTTCCCCACCGACGCAGCACCACAGTTTCTTTAGAAAGTACCCCCTTCATGAATATTCAGAAGCTTTTTTTCCCAGCACACAAGGGGCCGTTACACGTTTCAACCCTTATGGGTTTCTGATATTATCTTTTGATGCATATTATTGATCCAATTTTGGTATTATGTTTTCATGGTAGTAAAAAGACACGTAAATTTCAATTTTTAAGTCCAAGTTTGCGACAGTGTGAGAAAATTGGCCCTACGCTTCATGGCCAAATGCCATACGATTGCCCTTAACACGAATGTCTTTTACGGAAGTACGCTTCCGAATTTTCCCACCCCCAACTTCCCTTACCAAGATATCGTTGAATGACTACGTTACCCGATTGGATTAGCCGGGAGTTTGGGATAGAGAAATTAGTGTTTTAGGGAATAATAATTTAAGTATGGATTAATTTTTTTAACATCAAAGTCCACGAAAAGTAATTAACAATCCGTTCGTTATTAGCTAGCCTTGCCTGTATCGAGAACGGAAATCATCAGTGTCTGAGAATAGTACTCTAGGTTCTTGAGTACGTAAACACCTTCCCGATGTACTTACTGATAGCTTAAACGTATGAACCAATTATTTTTGCAGAACGTTGTGCATTTTCTGAGTAGAAGAGGAAAAGTTGAGTTAGATGCCGACATGTAGGAAAGCACGCCCTTAGCTACTATCAAATGGTGCTGGATTGTCGTAGTCCGTCTAAGAGAGGGGATGGCATTTTCTTGAACAAATATCAAAGCAAATACTCAATAAGAACATGGACAAGCACAGGCTTATAAAACTTCAAATTCTTAAATCAACTCTTTTTAATCCTTTGATAAGCTGTATTAAATATGTTTTCATTTCACAACTTTTGTACATGCTTTTGTATAACCTTTGTACACATTTTAAAAATTTTGGTTAACCAATTTCAAATAGTATTGTCTTTTACTTTACTGGTTTGAATATAAACGCAATGCACGTTTCTTTATTGTATCGTATTCGGTTCAATATGGAGCTGTTTTGATTTGTATTGGAGACTCTTAGATTAGTCAGACCATTGCCGAGTCCATTAAGTTGAAGTCAAAGAAATAAGTTCCAATAATGATTGCCAGATTCCTCATTTGACTTTTGAGTATTGCAATTTCACGGCGGATGTCTCGGTAACGAGTTTGGGTTCCAGTTCCACCGTGAACAGGCCGGGCTGGAAGCATTGAAGATGTACCATTCAGTAAACTCTCCTGACATGGAAAAAAAGAAAAGTGTCATTAATTTGAAAGGAAATTCAATTTCAAATTTAATTTAGTGAAAGGGACGTCTCTCTTCATACATAAAACATACATCAAAAATACAAATTACCCTCTGGTAGTTAATTATGTCATCCAGTGCTACACAGCTGGCTTAACGTTCTTGTGCAGCAATGGGCTGACTGAGAGTTACTGCAACACTTACCGCTATTTCCATACCAGATGACAGTCTTCCCGTAAGACGGACTCCTTCTTGTAGACACATAGTAGACTGCGGGCTTGTCATGAAGCTTGGGATTTCACCAAACAGCAAAGAGTAGACTTTTATATGACTCAGGTCAAATGTTATTCTTTGATGCAACTGTTGGAAAAGTAAATTCATGGCCCATAAAAGTTTGACACCTGCTTACCCCACTCCACTTTTGCTACAATACTTAACTAACTAATTTAAAGTTAAGCGGTTTTCTAATTTGAAAAACTCACCGTGACACTAGAGGATATATTGAAATTTGCCATTGAGCTATTAAAGGTAATGTTTTCCTGTAAATTAAAAGAATAAATGAGTGCATTAACCAACCATTATTCTCTGAACAATAATGAACCCAACAATCTATCAATCAATCCGAAACAATTAAGCAATCAGTCAGTCAATCATTCGATTAACCAATCCATCACTCAGTTACTCGGACAACGCAGATTCAAAGTTAATTGAGATTAGTTAATTTAATGAACTTTATTTAGTGACAACTGCAATAGTGGCACAGGACTAACTGGGGACATTAATAATCCACTTGCACTAAGAGGTCACGTGACCATTGCTTCGTTTAAACAATGAGTTGGAATCTTGCTGATGCAACAAATTGACAGAGCACATAAAAATTAGCTTACACCCGAAATTTGAGAGGAAATGCATTTAAGGAAGATATTTTATGGCACTTTGATTTTTCAACAAAGCAGTATGATTTGTATTGGCCGCCATGTTGGAGGGCATACTCTTGCCCTCCAATATGGCGGCTAAAACTACTTTTTGCTTATATCTTGTTAAACGTTTAATAGTTACGCTCAGATGTGCTGTAAACGTTAGCACATAATTTTTTCAACATCCTCCTTGAAGTTTAAGTGCAAAGCTTGTGTTCAGAAAGAAGTAATTCATAATTTTAAAAATCACATTTCGGTCACGTGACCAGCGAGGAACTTACTCATTTTAAGAAAATGGTACGGGTTTAAAAAACCACATCACTATTATTATGTTTAAGATATGACCCACTACTCGTTTTTCGAAGGCAAAATCATATAGCTTTCATTTTCATGAAAACTATGTCACATGACCTCTTAGTGCAAATGGCCCTTCGATCAAATCAAATCTACTCATCATGATCAAGTCGTAGAGCTAGCGAGGACAAGATGGTTCTTTTAATCTAGAAAGAATGAAACACTCTGCGGCCTTAGTTGTGATAAACATGAACGATCTTTACTTACAAATTTTTCCAGAGTTGTGTTGAGGTGCTTTGTCAGATTTGCACACCAGTCGTTAACAACCTGAACTGGTGATAGGAGCCCGTTTCCAATCACAGCGCCAACACGCGAATGCAGTAAAATTGAAATTAAAACAATAGTGGCGAATGCCTTGAGTGTTTTATGCTCTGCAACGAATCAATCAATCAATCAATCAATCAATCAGTCAATCAATCAAACAAGTAAGGAAGGAAGGAAGGAATTAATTATTTGCGGATTGAATATACATCTTGGTCAATGTAATGTGTTGTTGTCGTTGACGATGATGCTGATGATGATGATGAAAACTATTACGACATCTGCATACGTTTGGTACTTCTTGGAGAAGAATACTGACAAATGAGCCCATTTAAAGTGCTGCTCTGATCAAAACATCAATTTTTATTGTTCTTTGGATTTCAAAACCGTGTTAACTAAACATTAAGTGACCCAAGTTATAAGCCTTGATTTCGAAAAGAGACCTGTCTATTTTAACTGGAATTTTCCTATTTAGTGGTCTACCATTACCAACTTTAAAATCTTAGGCGAGCTGGATCGAGGAGAAAATGACGTCAAAATTCCAACAGTTTACGAATGCAATGCATGTGTCGGAGGTTGAATTAATATGCTACACGGGAGTTTCGGGCTTTCAGACTTTTAAACTCATGTTTTGCATGTATAATAAGCTCCGTTTACCAGCTGAAATTTTATTCTTGTGAATAAATGACGTCACGTTCCCTAGATCCAACCCTCTGAGGTCCAGCCGGTCAGTCTTGAACGTGAGTAATGGCGGACCGTAAAATCCAAAAGGCTCAAACTCAAAGTACAGCCTTTGGACAAAAATCAAAGCTCAAACCTTTGCCAGTTAGGTGATAAGCAATCACACTAATCTGAAGAAAAGAAAGTGATTTTTTGATCATAGTAGCACTTTAATCATCACGTCATGATGAAAAAGCTCTCAAAAATTCACGAAATGTCATCATCATCATTAACAAAACCATGACTAGTAGTAGTATTAGTAGTGGTATAGTTGTATTTGTACAGGTAAATCACATGATTTCGAGTGCAATTTGGAATAAATGAGCAGGAGTAACAAAGAGGAACAAAGCTATTACTTGTTAATAACAGACATGAAAAAAATATCCAGAAAGCCTGCATGTCGTCATTAAGCAGAAGCAACGCACGCGTATCACGTAATTAAGGGAAAATAGCGCCATCCATGGCTTGTGTTTGACTGGCCATCTCTGGGTTTCTTGTGCATCATTGCCAATCAGAATGCTTGGTTTGTTGCCCCTTTTTGCACTGAATTACCTTTGTTGTGTACTGTGTTACCTGAAAACTGTACTTCCCATAGCCAATAAGAAAGGAGAATATTTCCCATGTATACTATTACATCGCTAATAAGGTCAATCAAGTGCAGTGATAATTAGCAACATTACCTGACATGTTGTACGTTTTTGAACGTTGTCTTATGAAGCGCGTCGGTAGGTTTCTGAATGAATTTGTTTCACGGTCGGTGGCTTGCCTTTATATAAAAGCACACTTGCTAATAATGAATAGATGAAATCATCCTCACTGTTTAGAAAATGAAAGTAGAAAAAATAGCAATGAGAAAGAAAGGCATGCAAATATTGGTTGTTTGATGTAAAGGATCCGTTTGCTTAGGAAAATAAACTCATCATGAATTGTAGGCTCAATAAGATTTATACGAAGTCAAGGAAAAGTTAGGAAGAAAGCGAATACCGGCGATCAAATTCCCCAAAAAGCCCTAGGGCTTATATCATCTTGAGATTTCTTCCTGTGGGGCTTGTATTCTGACATTGCCCGTCTTAAGAAGTGATCAGTATATGAAGGGATTGCCCTTTATACCTTGTCTCAATATCAGAGGGATTCTTCAATATGCAAATGTATGGATGTGCAAATGACAAACTTGGGAGATCAAGAGAAACTGAGACTTGATTTTACAGTGTTTAGTAGTTTATATTCAAGGAAGTAAATACGTTTACCACAGTTAGGTTTAAAGGCAGCTATCCCGTTTACATTTCTGGGGCGTACGTATTTAATATAAAATGGGTTTTTTGTTGAGAACTTACTCTTAATTAAGCGGATTGGCTCTTAAAACGATTCATCACCCATGACAGTATATGATGATAACGTCTCTATTCAATCTTAAACAAAAGGATACCGTTAATTCCTTTTACACAGTCCGCGATGTCACAATGTAGCAAGTTCAAGCAGAAACTTGTGAACAAAGATGTCACAATGAGGAGAACGCTGTTTTACCCTGCGATCAAACATTGAGCGCTCATTTTTATTCCCGCCTAGTATTGTTAACTTGCACCCGTCAATTTTTCTGAATATTTTACGCCTCTCATTGCATTTATTAAAAACGCACTCAAGCAGTGAACATAGTTTCGAAATGTCTGCATCGAATTCAGGAAAAAGATTTTTTTAAGTTCGTAATTCCTGACATTTTTGGACTACATAAGGCAACTAGTGAAACTTTCATACTTCCAAATCGAGTTGTCAGTTCCTGGATGTGAAAAAATATATATATTTAAAAGATGTGTAAATAAGCACACTGATCCTGACATTTTGAGTTACAATGTTCAAATACCTGATACATGAAAGCTTTTGTTACAGTAGGTGACATGTGGAATTAAATGGATATTAATAAAGAAACATCTCTTTCATTTCAATCTGGAATATGCCCCGTTTAGCCTATCTAGATCCTAGCAATATGGGGGGGGGGGGGGGAATTGTCAGATCAGACTTAGCTTCATGGCCTGACTCTTACGAGTCTTTTTCATTAGCTTAGTGGTAGAGCATTCGTTCAAGTGATCGGAATGTCGTTCATTCGACTTTTGCAACGGAGCACTCGGATTTTTTCCGAGTGTCCCCGAGTTCTAGCACCTTCGAGTGTCTTATAACTCAGTGGTAGAGCATCCGAACTAGTAATCGGAAGATCGTGGGTTCGACTCCTGGAAAGGAGCACTCGGATTATAACGATCCTCCCCTATAGCTAGCTCAGTGGTAGAGCATCCGAACTAGTAATCGGAAGGTCGTAGGCTCGACTCCTGCAATGGAGCACTCGGATTTTTTCCGAGTATCTCCGTGTCAACATCGAAAAGTAAATATCTTCAATGTGGCTTTTCTTGCTTGCGTGAGATGAATGACACCACAAAAGGTGTTTCAGTTGCCTTAGAGAACAAACTTAAACGCTTCCATGAGAAACTTATACTCTCTGAATTTGTGCCTACGATCACGTGTATTTTCGGAATAATGCTACAATTCGAGGCTCGCGTGTATAAACAAATGATGAGATAATAATAAAATAATAACAAGAAAAAGAATAAGGAGAAGAAGAAGAAAAATAATTTTTACTACTACAATTATCGTTAAGTAACATGAAGTGTTTCGCAATGTCAAATATAGTTGCCGAATTATCAGTGGACTTTTAACTGAACTCAGTGTTACAAAAAAGGTTCTAATTGGCCGTTTTTATATTAGAGACGCATAATCCGTCCAGACGAATTATGCGTCTCTCATGTTATCGGTCTAGTGTAAACACGGGACGAACTGTATGAGACGCATGATTCGTCTGGGACGTACTTGGGCAAACATTTTTTCTGCGTCTGTTAAATTCGTGTAGTATAAAGACGGGCACTAGACGCATAATGCGTC
This sequence comes from Montipora capricornis, assembly GCF_036669925.1. Taxonomy (NCBI): domain Eukaryota; kingdom Metazoa; phylum Cnidaria; class Anthozoa; order Scleractinia; family Acroporidae; genus Montipora; species Montipora capricornis. The sequence goes on from NC_090884.1 coordinate 64,745,239, forward strand.
TGGACGAGCTTTCCAGTTTAGTGTGTCTTCGAAGACGCACTAAAATAGATTCTTCGTCCAGACGCATAATGCGTCTTGTGCCCGTCTTTATACTAAACGAATCTAACAGACGCGGAAAAAATGTTTTCCCAAGTTCGTCCAAGACGAATTATGTGTCTCAAGTATTAAAACGGCCATTATGTCAACAGCAAAAAAGCCAATCATTGAAAGATGACCTCTAAAATGTCAATAATGTCAAATAGATGTCTCTATGTCGTCTACTGAGTTTGCGTCAGAGGTTGTAAGAGGCGATTGCCAAATTTGCAAAGAACGTATTTCTTTCCGAAGATATGTACTTTCTGGCTTTTTAAAAATCAAAATACTCGAACGGCGCCTTGGTTTCAAAATTTTATAAATGAAGTGTGGCCAAAAGTTATCTGTTCGTGTCGTAGTATTTCCCAAAGTAAGCATTAAACACAAAAACAAGAAAACAGAAACACAAGAAATCAAGAGCCATCATAGTCTCATTATGGCTCTTGAAGAAATACGATACCAAGATATCAAATTACTTTAAACTGAAGAATTAGGGGCTAGTAACTACTTACATCTATCAGATTACCTACGACTGAAACGTTTCATCTAAGCGTTAAATGAACGTTAAATTAAAACAATGGGTAAACCAAAAACGTAAGTGACTTCAAGGAGCCCCAACGTGATGCAACAATACTATCATCAATGAAGCTAGGAATTATTTGTGGTAATTTCAGTTTGATGATCAATTCGGTAGTCGAGTCGGCTGGTTAATAATACTGCTGCTCAGTAAGCAGAATATCCACCGTGACACAACTGAACAAGTTCTTGGTTTATTTGCATCCGGTGGAAGTGAAAGTCATGTTCTAAGAATATAAACTAAAATCCGCCGCCATAATGTACTTTCATTGGTAACTTAAAACTGACAAACAATTAAGCCTAAATAAGTTACAAATAATAATAAACAAATGGGAAGGAACGAGACCGATCTGTTAACGAGTTTAGGAGATGAGGTTGAAACTGACGGAAAGTCAAAAGTAAATTTCACGCGTCGCAGTGTCAGTTTTCATTTATATCGTATCAAATTTCATAATTGCTGCTTAGCTCATTATTATTTGCAAATTTATATCACGGAAAAGGACGAACTTTTTCATGTTCTGCAATTCGTAATGAGGCATAAAAAGTTCATAAAAATCATTAGATGGCCTTTTCAAAACAAAACGCCTAGTTATACGTTCGAGAAAATTTCATTGGTTACGAAAATATCACGATCAAAAGTGATGACACAACTTCGAGTCCTCCGAGTTCTCGTAGATTCCTTTGGATATCGAAGTCATTCACATAGTTAAATCCGGTGGAAAAATAAGGTAGTCTCAACCATTTACTGTTGGCTCACTTTTTTATGACGTTATTTTAAAACTGCCGTTTAAACTAATGAGGAAGGAAGGAATAAAGTCCGGGGAGTTGTGAGAAAAATTGATTATATTTAGAAAAATGACAATAAAGTCAGAAAAATCATCTTTCTTGCTTTACCGTGGCCAGCTATATAACCCGGTAAAGGATGGTCACCACTATCACAACTATCTAAAAGAAAGAAGCAGAAAAGAGAATCACAACAGCAAAACAAAGGAGTGTCCTCTGAAAATGAAAACTACAACATCAGGTACGTTTGTAGGGAATTTTACCTAACTAAGCTGATTGAAGTGAGCAGTTGTGCTTGAAAACTCAGTGAGACTATTATTTCAAACGTACTTAATTAGGCGAAATTTACGCTTTATTGATTAAAAATGCGAACGAGAAAACTCTTTTGATTGATCCAGTGTCACCGAGTGCCATTGATTTAATGTACTTGTTGTATGGTATGTAGTGCGTCACATGAACTGATACCGTTTAAGTTTTGGCTAACTGGCTTGTTATTTGTGTTTTATATACATTTAGTATATACTAAAACAGTGGATAGCGTTGAACGCGCGCGCTGATTGGCTACTCAAACTCTGGATATCATTTGCTAGTCACTTCCGAGCAATTTGCGCGGGATTTGCGCCCGAAAATGTTGTAATCTTTGCAGGAATGAATGAATTAAAATCATCTTTTTGTGGTATATTATCTCACTGTCTTAGTATATACTAGAACAACTATTCACCTCCGTGTCGTTGGCTAGTGGTGGATATTTACCTCGCCGCTCGGTAAACATCCGCCACTAGCCACCTCCACTTCGGTGAATAGTTGCTAAATATCAGCACGAGATACCACGAATTCTAAAGTCCAACTGATCCCAAAGCTTAGCAAGCTAGTCATTTCTCAAAAAAATAACTCGCATAGTGATTTTGTGACTCACTGGTGGCTTTGTGAATAAACCTGTTTTATTTTTTATTTTTTACCTTTTTCAAGCAAAGAATATCATATGGGAAAATGAAGCACTTTTACTTGTAAACGGAATCGTTTGAGCAATATAAACGACAGTCTACGACTTGTAAACGTGCTTAGGGTACTTAGGGATTTTGGCCGTGTTTGATTTTATTGGTTGTTTCCTAAAGTAGAATTGAATATTTCTAAGACCGCAAAATGAATTCGATGGGTGTGGGCATGGTGTAAGGACCAACGTATTTCCATAAGCAGTTGCCTATAATTGCGACTGATCTTTCTTTTTACAGCCTTAATTTCCTGGTTCCCATTTTTCGTGGGATGTCTGTCTGTCGTAGTGTTTCCTGGACCTTCCATGACTGTTCCAATTAAGCCATGTGCAATGGCGGGTTCCGCCACCGTAAAAGATGTGAAAGAATGGATATGGCACAAATCACTTGAGCTTTCACGGGTTGTCGGAGAAACTCAAAATGATTTTGTAAGTAGGACATGCGAATTCTATTCAGTATTTGAAGTTCGGGTAATGTATTAAGAACCCTACTTAAGCTTTTCTCTTTTCAAAGCATTGTTGACAAGTTGTTATTTAGATATCGATCTCAGTCTTCCTTAGAGCTTCGATATACTCAGTTTATTGACAAAACAAAATAGTTAAGATATTGAAAAACTAGGATATTGATTTCTCTCTTGGTCATACTTCACATTAGCCGTAGCATCTCGTGTATTAATTTTGTATAGGTTACTCGTCTTTACTAAAACTAACGTGAGATATTAATTAACTAGGCTTAAAGAGCTTTTAACTTTACACGTTCCTTGTCACTTCTTCCGAATATTTGTCAAGGAAATTAATTTCCAAATAGTTCAAGTTTTTCGACTGATTTTCTGACCCCTTTTGAAATTTGACTTACGAAGATCTAGTAATTCGAAGACTAGTTGTTGTGTTCTCTGAAAACATTTTCATGTAACAGCAAACATGTCGTCGTATCGTATCACAAATTTCTTGCTAATCATTGCTTGATAAATTTATTCCCAGGCACAAATCCGTTTGGGAGACGTTCACTATGATGAATATGTCCACCAAATTCCCGGATTGCCTCGGTACGGATGGCATCTGGATACCATACCGGTAAGTTAGCGAGCACTTAACTTAAGTTTAACGACACAATTTGGCGGCAAATTATCGTAGACACAAGTGAATCCCCACAAGCAAAAACTTACGAATGATTCACTTCAAATTATGAACTCAAATGTCCTTTGGTGAATAGGGAGTGTAGGCGCCATGGAATTAGTTTTAATTATACGTATCAATTATGTGGGTATCGTTTCACAGTCGATGTTCTGGACTTCCATGGAATGTCACGGATAAAAGAAAAAGTTTAAAAAAAATCTGACTCCTGCCCCCGGTTGTTCCAAGGGTGGATAGCGCCATCCATTGGATAAATCACTATCCACTGGATAACTCAATTGGTTTTGCTTGTGTTTAATATCCGCTGCATAGTGATTTGTCCTGTGGATAGCGTTACCCAGAACTATAAAGATTGATGTATGCTGTGTTGATATTGTTATGTGACAGTTCACTGGTCTCCGAGAAAATGCAAATAATTTCAAATTTTACTGAAATGCATTGGACCTTAAAAAGCAAATAATCGAAACTGAATGAATTTCTTGGAATCAAAGGAACTAGCCGTGTTGTGAGTGTTTCCGTTTGCCAGTCCGGTATTAGTCATATTATCACACTCAGTATAATATCTCTTTGCATTCAAATTATTTTAATTTAATTCTTCTTCTTTCATTCCATCTATCTTGTCAGGAACCAAGCCTTCTCAAAAAGTTAGTAGACGAGCTTTTCGCCTTCGACGATTTCTTTACAGAGATAAAGAGCTATGAGGTCCACAATGGGAACAACTTTGTGACAAAATTTCAAAACATCATTACTAATATCAACATTTTCATTGGCTATTTTCAGCAGCTGGTGAGTTATAGAAACGTTTCAATGAAAGCTTCATGTCATTACGAACTAGTGTAAAAAAAAAAAAAGTTGTGTTTGACTTCAGAGTAGACTTATTCTCTAATCAAATTATTAATAAACAAGAAAATATATCTGAGACAGCGAGTAAGCATAATGGTGGGAACTTCTACAACTTATCACGCTTTAGGTGTCAGGAATTACGGTATACATAATATCAAGAAAATAGTAATAACGCGAAGGCAGAGAGTTGCATTGTCACAATTTGAAAAGATTGAGCATCACCTGGCTTTAAATTTGTAATGCATTTTTCTGCTTGTTTTCTGAGAAAACATTTTTAGTCAGAAGAAAAAAGTTGCAAGGTCCTACAGACAAAGTCAAGGACCCTTGTCCTAAGTTTTTTCACAACTTGCGTTGTTATTTATTTGACATGAGAGTCTTGCCTTCTCGCTGAGCTCTGTAGCCAATCTGTTGCATGGTTTTGGCATGTTGTTGAAAAGTTGTCAAAATCAGTCAAGTTGCGATTCATCAAATGGAACTGAAACCACGTCTTAATTTATGTTATTGTTTCTGCTGTTACAGGAAATGTGTGAGGGATATAATGTAACTCTTCGACTGACTACGCTACAACCCACTCCCAGCCCGACCTTGACCCCAAAACAACACGACGAGTGGGAACTAGGTGTTCAGAAGAACTTTCTTCACTGGCTGTTTCCAGTTCAAGTTGAGTTTCACCGACAGTCGTCAAGCGCTTGATTACGCAGTCATTTCTTCCCGTTCATTGCATCAATGGTTTTGAAACGTAGAGCTTGATGCTCATTTTATTCAGTGTTTATAAGATAAAAGGTTTTGTGACTACTCTTGTAATAATAATTGATATAATATTCACTGTGTCAGTGAGCAAGAAAGATAACATCCTGTAAAGGCAAAAAAAAAAAAAAATCTCATGTATTTTTTCCTTTTTTATTTTATGCATAATTCAAGTAATAAAAATGAAATTAACCACGAAGAAAAAAATGATTGTTTTCACCCTTTACGACGTCGACAGCGAAAGGTGATTGTTTTTTTAGGCTTGGTTCTCTTTGCGCACTAACTGTATAACACAAAGAAACCGTATCACACTTTCTAAAGTCTTAATCTTATTTAGTCAAGCGCTCTATTGGTAATCACTAAATCATATCAAATTAAATCGTATTGATGGGAAAGGAAAAGAACAGAAAGGAACTTTATTTAAGCGTCTAGTCTTTCTCGCGCTGGTGTACTAATAGGCCTTTTGCAACTAGCGATCACATGGTACAAAATCCGCCATGCTGGAGGGCAAGCTCATTATTATTCCCCCACTGGGACATTAAAACAAAGAGACCTGAACCAGTCAAGCTTGACTTGCCTTTGTTTTAATGTCCCAATGGGGGAATAATAATGAGCTTGCCCTCCAGCATGGCGGATTTTGTACCATGTGATCGTTAGTTGCAAAAGGCCTATTGGGACATTGTAAACTGAAATCAACAAACAAAGGAGAACCGAAGTTTCCTAGGAAAACACAATGGGGAGAAATAAAGAGAAAAGAATCTCCCATGCGTAGAGGCTTAAGCCTGGTTTACACGTGCGACGCAAGAATAAGCATAAGCACAAGAAACTAACGTGTAAACCGATGTGACGGAAGCATATGCTTGCGTCTTACTTGTAAACCAAGCTTTAGTGATCATGATTTACTGTTCCTTGCGATACCACTACGCTCGCAACGTTAAATTTTACGCTTTGTTATTATGCTTGATTCAACCATTTCGCTTTCGTGCTCTAAATCACAATAACGAAAAAAAAAAAAAAATAGCGAAGGCCGTAGCTTGGAGGCAATCAGAAGCCGGGTTGCATTGTCTCCTATCATAGCTACAACCTAGTCCACAAACACCTTTGAAATAATCCCCCTGATAACATTAGAAGACCCCAGAATACCAAAGGTTTAGCGTTTTTCGTATTTGTATACAGCACAGTGCGCATTAAACACCAAAACAAATCTTACAAAAAAGGTTGTAAGAACTAAAATAGGACAAACTTAAAAGGTTGCAGGGCATAATTGTGGTTTCTACGCCACCAAGATTCTTTTCAAAATGGTTTCGGGACAGATTTCGTCGTTCATAAAAAACTCTCTAGTTGGTCATGTTTTCTATGCAGTAGCAAAATAATTTTTCTTTATCAAGTTTTGACGCATGAACACGATAAAGGAGTTAGGCTGGCGTAGTGGTCAACACCCAGCGTTTTCACCGGGTACTCCGGTTTTCGTCCCCCACTGAAAGTCCACTCCCCGAGCTAATTTCATCTGGCTGTGGTGCAGCTGTGCTCATGGGCCGTACAGAAAGGAGAGAGGAGAGGAACCTTTTGCTGCTTTGCCCATCCTGTCGCGAGCTGTACACTTCGTAGACGGCTATGACTTCTTTTAAGGTTGACTGACAAGGTCATGGTTTTATTTGCATTTGAATTTGAGAGAGTAAGCAAACGTTCGGAAAATGTGAAACCTCTTTCGCATGCACGCAGAGTTCGTGTGTTCGCGACCAACCTCTTGAGACCGAAAATGGCCCAATGTACAAATGATAGTGGAGAATAATAATAAGGTTGTGACTAGAATGGATACTCCAAAATAATTAGTTTTGTGTACATAAGGTACCAAACAATTTTACTGAAGTCTTATATGGTGTCACCAGGACAATTTATGAAAACAAACCATTTCGAGTCGGCACTTAGTTCTCATCGCTAGAGATCAAAGCCTAACCCAGCAGTTACTCTCTTCCTAAACAGAAAGCTGGTTAACACTTAGGTCGTCGTGACATCACCAAATATTACTTTTGTATATGTGTCACGAAGTATCTCATCTTATTTTCTAGTATCCATAGTCAACCATAAAAAAGCGAGATGAGGAGATCTTTTGTTTTCGTCAACCAAAATGGTGGCCATGAAGAACGTCAAACATAGCCATACGGGCTGCCGGAAGTATTCGACAAAATTGCGCTTTTGAAACAATAAACTGTATCTTTAATTTATGCACTCTCCGTTTAGTGTCTTTGGCAATTTTAAAAAGACGTTTGATGTTGTCCTTAGAATAATATTTTTGATGATAAACAAATTAATAAACTATTGGACGCCTTGAGCTGTTTTTGAAAACTTTAATCCTAGCTTTAGAAGATCTGCGGCATCATCAAGGTTATGCAATTTTAAAACTTTCGAGTTCATTTCGAACATCTACTGATACGTTATGCCATAAAGGCCATGGTCGCTTGGCGCCGTGGCTTTGATTTGGAATCCTTCGATCGAGCGTTTTGACTGATGATATGGAACCGATACAACAAGAACAGACAAAATTGATTACGAATGTAATGAGTAAGAAAATCATTAGAACTTATTTTATGACCGTCTTTTGTGTGTCATTTAACTTTGACTTGGTACACAGTTCGCGTAATTAGATAAGATAACATCACTGCTGATGAAGCAAGAAAGAAGTTATCCTCCCACTTATCTCGACAATTTTAAGCAATTATTGTCTCTTATACCAAAATTACCCAGATATGTGCGAAGATCACTTCTTCTTTTCATCTGTAACCACTTAAAATTTATACATTTATTTCATTACGGATGAAGTTGATCAGTGTGAAGTTGTGAAAGTAGTAAGAAGAATAGGTATACACTGCTAGTTAGTCATCCATCTCTCGGTGAAGTGCCTTGCGAATGCAATTGGCCCAATAGTTCAGGATGGCTGGACTTGAATTTGCAAATGCTCTTCGAGTCGGACTGAATGTTATTGTTTATTTCTATGTTAAAATTTGCACATTGGAATGATGACGGTTGCCCAAAAACTTTCTTGAAACTTTTTACAAGCTCAGCTTGAAAAAAACAACACACTTTAGGCCTAGTGGTGGATTTGAAAATGGCCCATTATGAAATTGTCAATGATAAAATACATAGCGAGGAGGAAATGATGAAAAATTTTGTCAGTGTGTTTAGCGACGTGAGTCTTGCACGATTAATGAACCACAGAAATGACAATATAGTCTGAGTGCCCCTACTTTACGTTATGAACGGCAATCAGCCAAACAGAGAAAACTACGTTTGAATCACTAACTTTCTTTTTTCTCAACGACAGTAACTGGAAACAATACGTTCGAAACTTTCGAAATGTAAAGGCAAACATTTCAAGTCAAGCGTTGGAATGTGAAACACACACCGCAGTCTTGCCAAGTTTTGTCGAACAGATGGCGGTGATGATCCCAAAGAAATTATCACAGTAACTTGCCTCGGTGCACCTTACTGAGATGAAACAGCGATTTTTGGAAGCCAACTAACAAAACTGTCTTAATTTCGGATCATTGCAAAAAGGGAAGTTTACAAACCAGTTATTATGCAAATTAATTCTCATACAAGAACATTTATACACTGAGTGACTTTTAGCTGACTTCCTGACGGAAGCGATTGGCGTAACGTTTTCATTTCGTCTTATGCTTCAACAAATAAATGTTTGAACGGTAGTTACTGGAGATCACTTACTTATTTCACTTTTTTGTCTACAATATGCAGCGTTGAGACGTGAAGGATCTGAAAGCTGCAGTTCATGTTGAAGAAAACGGCCATTATATGTGGAGCTTATAGTGATGGTTTATCTGTTTAAATTCTATAACCTTTTCCTTTTGGGGAGGGGGAGGGGGTGGGGGAGTGGAGTTATAATTGGTTTATGACGAGTACATAATTGAGAACCGTGTATTCAAATTAATATCGCATTAAATGGTGGGCGTTTGTCGGATTTCAGTAAACTCGCAAATTTTCTCTTTTGTTGTAGATACAATGGCAAAATTCTGCTGGTGTGCCCACTCTAAAATCTTAATCTTGGATAGCTTTCAAGGCTCAAAAACAAAATACGGAACAAATTTCCGATTCTAAAATAAGAAGAAACATCGGCACTGAGATTTCCCTCATTAAAGAGAACGGAACTGACATGGAAGAAAAATTACCCTATGAGTCGGGAAACATTACATCTCTGATTTCCTATCTATTGTAAAGCGTTCCATACATATACTGGGAGATACAAAGTTCTCAATCATTCTCAACATACTGATAACTGAACTTCAATCCAGCAACGGTTGTTATATTACGGAGGGAAACTTACACCGAAGACATGGAAGGTAAGAGCGACTTTTAAACTCTTAGTTGATATTTTGTGGGATAGACGCCCAGTGCTTGACATGTACTCAAAGCGGGGTACAACATAGCGCAAAGTCATAAAGGTGAATATGAACTGGCCAGTAAATCAATTTTCGCAAATTTTTGCTGGAGCTTAGTTCTTTGGCAAATCTAGGATGAATCAATAATGTTAAGTTTAAAATTCGATTGATTAAATGACTTGTATTTTGACATATAGGAACTCGATGAAGGTTCGTTTGGCGGGCAATTATGAGAGAACGGATAATGACACAAGGAAAATCCGCGCGGTCATTGCAGCCTCATACAATAAAATAAAATTAACAAAAATAAACTACAGAGAAAGTTACTAGAAAACAAGTACATACGGATTATAACGCTGTATCCCTAATCTCTTTTAGTATCACCGTTTTGGCTCGTTTTGTTCCTTGCCGTTCCTTTTAATTCCATCGGAGCTCCCGCTAAAGAGAAAATACTGACAAGGACCAGAGCTGTTCTTCGAAAAATGGACATAGCTTCTAACGGAGGCAGAACAAGACTGGAAGACTTAATCTTTGATACTCGAAGGGCATATGTAAGTATCTTAGTTAATAACTAAACTAATGAAATCGTGGTAACGAAGTGGTGAGACATCATTAACCCCATGCAGTTATGGCATGGGTGGGCCCCCCACCACAGTCACAAATAAATCTATCTGTAGAATACCCGTTCCCGCGAAAATCAGTTGTCATGTCCCTGAAAAAAACATGGCAGAAGAAGTCACGCGTAACGTGGCTTCTTCTGATTGGTTAAAATTGCCAGCCCTTTCTTTGTTTCGCGCGCAAAGTGTATCTGAAAATAAATCCATTTGTGACTGAGCTGGGGCAAAGCCGAAAGTTGATAGATCAACACTATTATCTAATTCAGTCTTGAGTAGACATGTAAAATGATGTATATTATCGTTCAAGATTTGGAGATAATCGGAATTTTCCGCACTTTCCTTACACGAGTTCTAGCAATAACTGTCATATGAGCGCAGTCTGATGGGCTATAGCTGACACAAGTAGCCTCTAGCTCAGCGGCTGAAACGCTGAATTAGTGATCGGAAGGTCGTAGGTTCGAGTCTTGCAAAGAATTACTGGGATTTTCCGAGTATCGCCGAGTCGACATCGATAAAATACATTTCGCCCCTGCACCTTGTCCTTTGTTTATCATGTTCATTTCCATGCTTCAGTTTTAATGTCTAAGTAATTGGGACAGTTGGTAATTCACTAAGTTGAACATTAAATCGGGAACTGCTAGAAAGTTCCAGACAAACGTTAGAGGACTGCCTGTCGTAAAGGGCAGACAACAATTGTAATCTATTAGAATATAAATTGGAATTCACATTCTACAAAACACATAAATAACGCATGACTTCTCGTTTAGCCTGGGACAACGCTCTGCAGTTGGGGTAATGATTCACCGCTCCAGTTCCCCGCTCGGCTTGCTTCGCTCGCCATTTATTTTCCCGCTGCGTTCCTTTTCGCTCCATAACCTCAACTGCGGAACCTGGTCTCAGGCTACTTCTCGTTCAGCATACTGGTACCTCAGTATCCTGAATTAAGTTTTGTACAGTTCTTTCCGCACATTGTTTCGTTGTACCCGCCATCGCGATCTAAGAAACTTATAATTTGGAGTAAGTCAGTAGAAGACGATATATAAAATGGTTTCCTGATTAAGTTGATCAGCTCATGTCAATAAATTCTTTGTTGTCTCTCGTTTTTAGGCAGAGGAATTTTTTGGAGACCCCCTTGAGTCCAGGCAAGTTGAAATACGTGGACTGGAACGGTTGAGCCAAGATATGACAGTAAGTATCCCTCCTGTTATCTATCAGTCTCCTTTATTAAGATATTAAATCTTGATCCATTGGGCGTATTACAAAACGCTTGTTCTCTAGAGCAGGCTTATATTGGTAAGTGAGCGATCACTGGTTTTGACGCCAGCGAATTGTTCGAGGACACAAGATGACCGGTTTGTCTATCAAATTGGCAAAATGCAAAATTTTTTGAGAGAGGAGAGATTGACCATCAAACGCCTGCTATGTAGGTTAAGAGAACGACTTAGAATAATGCTAAAGAAGAAGAAAAAGAAGGAGAAGAAGAAGAAGAACAAGAAGAAAAAGAACAAGAAGAAGTAGAATAATAATAATAATAATAAGGGTAAAAAGTATCCAGGCTGAAACGGGACTCGTTGGCATGTCCTTGGGATTGCGGTGCACCGCTTTCCGAGAGGAAAACTGCGCACTACAATCAAAACCCTCATATAAGAACCTAAAAGCTGAAATTTGGCATTTAATTTTCCAAAAATACAAGAACATGTTCAGCCTGGCAAAGAAAATTCTAGGTTCTTGTATAGGGGTTTTTGCTGTATAGCGCAACTGTGCGTGACATGGAAATGTAAAGGAGGTTGCAAATGTTAGTTTACAAAGAGGAGTATTTTAATGATGATTTGGGGATGATAGGATAAGATCAGAGATCTCCTCAAAGTAGAACATATTAATGACAAAATATGACATCTTGATTACTAGATCGGGTGCTCTACCACCAAGACTGAGCCTGCTGTAATGGCTCGCATCTTACTACTCTCGTATACAGCTCCTCAGAAGGAATCCGATGTAGTAATCGGGAGGTCATAGGTTCGATTCCTGTTGTGAGCGCTCTAATCGCAAGTTTTCTGTGTATTCCTGAGTAAATATTAATTAATGTATATCTTTAATCAAATCAACATTTAAAAATTAAATGGCTCCGTTTCTTGATGCATTTCTTGTTGTTCGTTAGTCCAAAAACAGCCCTATTGAAACTGAGTGCATTTTTGTCCCGTTTTTTAGATAGAAACCTTTGTAAAGAAAGCATACAAACAGCTTTCTATATTCTACGCTGTCCTTCAAGACATATTGGATCATTGGCCTCATGGTTTCGAAAGAAGCGGCAGTAAACTACTTTTTCGCAAGATTGTAGATATAAATGAAAAGATTGGAGAGCTTAAAGACGATGCGAGGAAACCAGTCGTAAGTGAAAACAAATTGACTTATACTTTACTTTTTCTTGGGGAAAGGGTGCTTCTTCGATCTTCATATCTTGAGGGTATTTCAAAGTGCATATGACAAGAAAAAAATTGAGGTACTTTTGAAAAATATACTGTTTGAAATACACATTAAAGTTTGAGATATCAAATTAAGTTAAGAGATTTTGTGACTGATAAGAAAACGGTCTCGGGACAGGGTTGAGTCCACTGCAAAGCTTGGGGAAGTGACGTCATGTTGATGTACATGTCCGTCTTAAGGAATAAATCTGTCCATCTAAAACGACTGTGATGTATTTCTTCAGTTTTTAATTAAAATATGAAAAGTGAACGATTTTTTTTGCAAGGTATTTTCATAACTCTCTTTTGTGGTATGGAGGAAGCTCTCGTCAAATTTTGTTAAGAAAAAGACGATACCAGTTTTTTTAATGTTTAACTCACAGAACTTTTTGTTTTTCAACCTTCAGGAGTTAACTGATGTCAGCTCTAAGTTCTTAACAGTGCACTCGCCTAGGGAAGGGCAATCGTTTTTTAAACATCTAACCCTGCTTTGTTTCTCTATTTTCTGCAGCTTTGGCTCAGTGCACGTGACTCTGCATCCGACAGCGTCTTCCCGTCAACCAACATTTCACAGCCAACTGAAGTGTGGAACCAGTCTGCGTATCGACAGAACAAGTGGATATTGGGAGTTCTTGGAGAAGTTGAGACAAGTATCCGCTACCTACTCACTGAGATCACAAATTTTTCAAGAGTAAAAAACCGACGATAACTGAAAATTACTGAATAATTGCAAGACTTTCAACAGTTTAACACTTTAGAGTGTCTGTTGATAGTGACTAAGTACATTGAATCAATGATTTTATAAAGTAGAGCACTTTTTAGCTCAAAAATTAGCTGCATGGTTTGCCTATTGTTGCATTGAAAATCGTATTTTACTTTTTATGAAACGTTCAATTAATTTTGTACTTAAAAAATGCAAAAGCTCTTTACAGATATACAAACTCTCTATTAAATAGGTAATATATTTTAATATAATTGCTGTCATTATTATACTGGAATATTCATTTGATGAACCATCAATAAAATATATTTTTGTATGTGAACATTTCCTTTTGTGTTAAATGAAACAACTAATTTTAACCACAATTTGTTATGGAAATTTTTCGAATGTCTTTCATGCTTTGGGAAATGGTCGAGAGAATTATCTTTCTAAAGCATTTGTTTGGCGGTAAAAGCTGAACGATATTCTTGAGTTCCAATATGGAGGTGGACCAGCTAAAGAATTTCCTGGCAAAGCTAACAAATCGGTCCGGGGGTTTGTCGTTTTACTGCACCACCACACGTACGCATTTTTTTCTCAAGATGACAGGAATTTTTTCTTTCTGACAAATTTAATAGGCTGGTAGCCACGTTTTTGACCTCAGAAATAGATCTGTTTCGTCGTGTGAGCCAAAGGGTCTCTCCTGTTAATTCGCATAATAATGGTTTTTTAACTTCTCTATCTGCAATGATGCGAAATTAAGACAGTTTTTTAGTCGGCTTCCAAAGTTCGCTGTTTTATTTAACTGCACGTGTAAGCAAGTTACTGTGATACAAGTTGTTTCTTTGGGATCACTGCATCGGGCCTCGGTTGTTCAAAAGGTGTATAACGCTATCCACCGTATAAATCCCTATTCAGCGGATAAACACTAGGCAGCTGGGGCCTGTTCGTTAAAACTGCTGAGGCAAGACTGCTGAGTGAGTCACATTCCCGGCCAACGCCTACCTTGAGGGAAATTTTCTAAATGTTTAGTTGTACATTTCTAGAAGTATTGTTTTCAGTTACTGTTATTGAGGAAGAAAATCCTCGAGATAGTGATTCAAACGTAGATTTCTCTGTTTAATTGAAGTTCATGAGGTAAATTACGAATACTCAACTGCCATTCCCATCGGTATTTCGTTAATCGAGCCAGATTCAGGTTACCAAACATCCTGACAAATTTATTCATAGCTTTTTCTTCAAGTACAACTTTACGTATTTTTAAGGTGTAAAGCGCTCGTGAGAAGGATGAGAAACGAGTTGTTTGGCAGCGGGTGAAAAGACAACTGAAAAACCAGAGTCATTAGGCAGGATTCGAAGCTACGACCCATTGCTCTACCTATTGAGCTACTAGAACACAGAGTCGTGGGGTGTTTGGTCGTTTATCTACAGTAGGTCATCACTGGACAATGTGGTCCTCTGGTCTGAGGGCTCTGCTAAATCATGCGCCCCAAATTTTCAAATGCAACTACTGAGGTGTTTTAATTTAAGATATAAAGATATAAAGGAAGGACTAGTTGCTTGCCAACTGAAAAATCAGAGTCCAAGGCAGGATTGGGACTCTGATCCAGAAATTCAATGAAATGAAATGAAATGAATCAGTATAATGAATACTTGAGTGGCTTGGCCTAGTAGTTTTAGGAACGCTGGCTTTGAATTTACAAATCCTCTTCGGACTGGATGTCATTGTTTCATTTGCCTTATCATACCTTCTTGAAACGTTTTATAAGTGCTTGGAAACAAATAATAAAAACATAATTTTGGTCTATTGTTAGAAGGATTACAAAATAGGCCATTTTCGAAATATCAAATATTCAGCTTGATAGTGAGGCAGTGAGGACAAAAACAATAGAAACACGACGGAATTAATGTGAAAATTATTTACATATCATCCACATTCCTTTGTCTGGGTCCTCACTGCCTCACAAGCTGAATTTTAATATATCGAAAAAGGCCTATTATCATTTTGCTCATTATGGATTCTCAATGATGAATAACAAAGCGAAGGGGAACTTGTTGCTTGGCGACGGGCGAAAGGGCAACTGAAAATACTGCATAAAGTTTGTGATAAAAGCTTTTTAACGAGAATTAAACAATTCGGTTTTAATTGAAATGCAATTGCTAGCGTAAAAAACAAACAGAGCTTTCTTCCACATTGTCAACTGTCGTGTCTTTTCCCGCGCTTTTTTGGTTTTCTTAATTACGATAATAGATTTTCGCTCCGGCTCGAGATTATCGATGCGAAGCTTGTGTTCATGCTTTTATGGCGTATCAGTCACTCTTCTGGTTTACTTGTACAAACGTTTTGTTCACAGCAGTACACGCTGAAAGATGAGATTAATCCTATTTGGTTTTGTCTGTACCGAACGTTCTTGTTTGATGTGTGGTGCAAGATAAACAGTGACAGTCGGCCACGAAATTTTAAGCTGGAAATTCGTTTTGTGGCTTACAGGAGTGCCTGGTGGTTTATCAAAGGCTCTCAAACTGTAGGAGCAGCGTTTCGGACAACCACAGGTTGTAGTAAAGGCATTTACTGATGCTTGGTGGAAGGAGCAAATATTTCAAGCAGTGATAGACAAAGCCTGCGTGAATTTGCTGATCGTTCAAGAACCTTGTATGAGACTTTGCAATCCATGAATGCTCTCTCTGAAATGAACATGACCAATTTGGCAAAAATGTCGGGAAGGTTACCGGTTGCACTTCAGGTTAAGTGGAGAGACGAAGCTCAGCGTATTAGAGAGAAAGGGAGGTTCCCGAGTCTCAAAGAGCTAGTAGAATTCATAGAAAGGAGGGCTGAAACAGCCAATGACCCCATATTTAGCAAAGTTGGTGCAGTAAGCAGAAGCGTTGTGAAACAACCAGCAAAGGGCAACAGACGAGCCCCGCCCTTGGAGCCCACAGCACAAGCTGGATCCAGAGTGACAACATTTATCAACGCAGGTTGGACCACATACCCAAGAAAGCCAGAGCACCCAAGGAAGGGGTTCAAACGTTTCAATGTCAAGGGGCACCCTTCAGTCTGGAAAAAGCTACAGCTGTGAGGCCTCTCATAAGATAGAGCATTGTCCTGATTTCACCAGCAAGTCTGTTAGGCAGAGAATGGTCTTCGCGAGATACAGGGGACTTTGCTTGAAATGTTTGCGAAAGGGACATTTTGTCGGTGAATGTAAATCAGCCTTCCGATGCAAGCACTGTCAGCAACTCCACCACACTTTACTGTACAAATCAGTGGAAGACCAAGTGAATACTGGCGTGGGTGGTAGGGGAGACCAAGGAGTAAAAGAGCCAGCTAATGTGAATTTAGTAACTGCAGCTACGGGTGTTTAAACGCCAAGCCGTACATACTCTACAACTTCAAAGGCAAAGATTGCATTGCAAGTCGTACCGATCGAAATACTGAGTAAGGAGGGGCCCTCTGCCAGAACGTATGCACTATTAGACACCGGGAGCGAGGAAACTTTTTCCAAGTCGATAGCAGAGAAACTTGGGATACAGATTGACAACTATGATACATTCAAGTTGGCGGTATGTACATTGTCAGGAGAGTCTGCAGTAAGGGTCGGCCAAGTCGACGTTGTTGTGCGAGCAGCTGGCAACAGTGAGAGTCGCACTGTGATAATAAAAAACAATAAGGTTGTAGACAATCTCAACGTTTCTGCAACAAAGGATTTATCAAGATGGCCCCATTTTAAAGGTATTGTATTTCCCGAAGTAGATGAGACAGAGGTGACCATGCTGATTGGTGCAAATGTTCCTGAAGCCCAGCTGCATGAAGAATGTCGCAAAGGCAGAGCAGGAGAACCGTACGCTGTGCGCACCATGCTGGGTTGGGCTGTGCTTAGACCAGTAGATTCTGTAAGCTCCTTAAACTCACGGAAGGTGAACGTGAATTTTGTAAAGTTTGGCATTGAACTGTCAGATTAGCAGATGGAGCAGTTTCTTAGACTTGAGGACATTGACATGAACAAGACTTCAAGGAAGGGAATGTCAGTTGAAGACCGAGAGTAGTTGGGCACTACTCAGTGGGAATGTTGTGGAAGAATGAAGACCCTTGGTTACCAGACAACAGACGAATGGCTGAAGTACGGTTGCAGAGAACGTTGAAACGTGATGAGAATTTTTATCGGAAGTACAGAGACTTTATGGATAACCTTGTCAGCAAAGGATATGCCAGGAAGGTGACTGCAGAAGAAGCTGAGCGTCGAGGCAGAAAGACTTGGTACTTGCCTCACCTTGGCGCATTCCACCCCCAAAAGAAAGAGTAAACCTGAGACCAGTGTTACTAAATGGAATCTTGCGAGTTGGAGGTCGTTTGCAGAAAGCAGTGGCACTGTCCTCGGATGAAAAATACGCGACGATTCTGCCGAAGGGCCATCATGTCAGTCAATTGCTTGTTCGCCACTATCACGAGACTGCTGCTCATAGTGGAAGGGAGCAGACGTTGTCTGAGCTTAGAAAAATGTTTTGGATCATTGCTGGAAGAAGTCTATACTAGTGAAACGAACAATTAGGAATTGTGTAAAATGCCGAAGACTGAATGCCAAACGAGAGGAACAGGTCATGGGGCCCTTGCCCAGGGCGAGGTTGTAAGCGTATCATCCTCCGTTTACCTTCACAGGTGTTAACCTTTTCGGGCCACTAACAGTTAAGTGGGGCCGCGGAACCGCAAAAAGATGGGGATGTTTATTTACGTGCCTTACAACTCGTGCTGTTTACCTTGAAGTGACACCATCGCTAGAGGCAGATGATTTTATTATGATTCTTCGACAGTTTATTAGTAGGAGAGGACCGCCTAAAGAGATTTGGTCGGATCGAGGAATTAACTTTATTGGAGCCAACAGAGAGTTGAAGGAGCCCATTTCGAAATGGAATGAGGAAAGCCTGGGATTGAACAACAGCTGCAGAAGAAGGGCATCAAGTGGGTCTTACAACCACCTGCTTTCCCTGTCCGGAGTATGGGAACGCCTGGTGCAAACTACAAAGAAGCACTTGAAGAGCGTTGTTGGAGATGAGCTTCTTAATGATTTAGAGCTGAGAACATTGCTTGCCGAAAGTCGAATCGATTATCAATAACCGCCCAGTGACTGCTGTTTCAGATGATCCTGCAGATTTCACAGGCTTGAAACCGAATTATTTTTTGTTGCAGAGAGATACGCAACTTCCGCCTGGAGCGTTTGTGAGCCGAGGATAGGTTTTCCTAGAGGCGATGGAGAAAGGTCCAGTTCCGTGTGGATCACTATTGGAAACGCTGGGTACGAGAGTATCTGCCGGCTCTTCAAAGAAGACCAAAATGGGTCAAGTCAAGAAGAAATGTGAAGCCTGGCGACTTGGTACTTAGTGCAGTGGATAATGTTGTTCGAAACAGTTGGCCACTCGGCCGTATGGTGCAGTGTTCACAGGAAAAGATGGATGCGTGCGTTAATCCAGGATCAAGAAAGCTGGTGGAGTGTTACAAAGATATGCCTCTTGGAAGAAGTTAATGATGGCACGTAAACCAATGAGAGAATGTCAAGTAGCATGTGGAATATTGACTTTGTTGAGTTAAAGACACTTAAATTAAGGTGAGTAAACGAACTGTGTAATTACAGTCCGTTTGTGGGGCCGCGATGTCGTCTCTTTTCCCGCGCTTTTTGTTTTTCTTAATTGCGTCAATTTATTTTCGCTCCGGCTCGAGATTATCGATGCGAAGCTTGTGTTCATGCTTTTATGGCGTATTAGTCACTCTTCTGGTTTACTTGTACAAACGTTTTGTTCACAGCAGTACACGCTGGAAGACGAGATTAATCCTATTCGGTTTTGTCTGTACCGAGCATTCTTGTTTGATGTGTGGTGCAAGATAAACAGTGACAGTCGGCCACGAAATTTTAAGCCTTGTTAGCTGGAAATTCGTTTTATCGCCACGTGCCTGATGTTTTCACCCGAGGATAATTCGCCTCATTTCCTTAAATCCTTAATATTTCGTGGATTTATGGTTTGGATTGTGATCAACTGTGGACTGTGTTGGATTATTGTTTGTACAGAAGAGCATTGAGAAGCAATTCGAGGAGTTTCGTCGCTTGAGGGTACATTTTATTATTGTCATCATTGTCATTGGAATCCAATACGGCCTTGTTAGCTGGAAATTCGTTTTGCTGCCACGTGTTTGATGTTTTCCCCGAGGATAATTCGCCTCAGCCAAATAAGGTGCGTTTTGTCTTCCAGGAGATTCAAGTCGTCTTTGCGTGATATGTAGCTCTAACAGTACACGATATTGTTTTGGTATTGTATATCATTGTAGTGCCATGGTAGAAGTCAGGTAAATAGGTCCCTGAGAAGATATGTGGTTACTAGCAAAGTACTAAACCCAGAAAGATTGAGGAAAATAAAAGGGAATCTAGGCTGACATGCTGATCATTTTCAAGTTCCGTCACAACTTCTTTTCACCACAAGTTTAAGCGTGCACTGTGAGCGTCTGACAGCTTGGTAAAAAAGGTGCATTGAATTTAATCCCTGTCCGGCAGGGTTATTGTCTGGATGGGTGACCTAAAAAATATACCACTTTGTAACAGAAGCGTAGGATCGAAAATTCTATTTTAAAGCTCAGAAATGCGAACTAAGCAACGTGCAGATTTTGTTAGCTTGCTTTATACAAAACAAATATTGATGCAAAAGTAAATGAATATCGATACACAGTTTTTAGGAAGAGCACAAAGAAGTTTTCAGGACGGTCGATCGAGAATAAAATATTTTGCCATCAGCAACAAAAGTTACGACATGAAAACAACATTAATTTTGAACCGCGAATATAAAAGTTGCCATCAGCGAAAAACGTTTTGGGAGATTTTTGCTAAGTTCAATTTTGTTATTGTACTTTTGGCTGCACCAGTAAATCGCAAAATCGAAAGTGACATCTCTTTCAGCGGGCGCTGTGATCCATTCACCGTGGCGTGTTTCCTCGCGTAATAGTGAGGCATCTGTGTCAAATGATAGCAAGATACCGGGTTTTTGTTTTTATAAGTTTTCTTTTTCTTTCAAGTGTTACAAAGTTTGACAAGAAATGTGCGAATTCAACACAAAGATCACAATCGTTCAACTGTTGAGGTTGACCATTGTTTATGCAAAGTCAAAAATTTACTTTCCAAGACGAGGTTATTTATCACCAGATAATTCCATCGTTTTGGAAATAGCAGCTACTTAATTATTCATCAGCGTCATAATTTTTCGCTGATTTTCGGGCTCATTTTGTGGAAACTCAAGCACGCTTCTAACAGACCTGTTCACTTTCGTGACTTATGCACGCGCTGCTTACAGTACACTTCTACAAAAATCCTCCCGTATCACATTTCAACGCCCCCCCCCCGGGGGGGGGAGTACTTTAGGAATTTTCTGGGTGGGGATGTGCCGCTGGCACCCTGGAACCCTTAGCCTATACCAGTGCTAGTTTCAGCTGGATTTTGCTACCCTATACTAGAGTAAAAACTCCCCAAATCACTCCTATCCTAGAGTAGCTGTTTTCCAGAAACTGAGGTCACTGGCACAGTCTAAAACAAACACTTGTCCAGCAATGCCAAGCACGTACGTACGCATTATCAAGACAATTTGGCTATCTGGGGAGTATCATCGCCTCCTCGACGGTTGACGTGCAATGACACTCCACAGGTCGCGGTCGGCAGCTTGGCTGGTGCAGGCGTAGGCTGGCTGGCAGGTCCACTCATTGATGTCCGCCATCCAGTTGTTCTGTGGCCGCTCTCTTGTTCTCTTGCCTTCTAGAATTCCTTCTAATACTGTCGTCAAGACGTTTTGATGTTTCCGGTTGCTGCTTAATCATTTTCTTTGCTTTCTTCTATAGAAAAATTCATTGTCTAACTAGTGAATTCCACTGTAAATTTTACACTAAAAACCTATCTCGCATGAATCACGAAGCGATGAGTACGATATCGGTTTTTCGAGTGAAATTTACTTTGGAATTCACCAGTTTGGCAATGAATTTTTCTTGAACCGCATGGGTTTTAAAAGAAAACAAGCGCACCCTCAGCGAGCGAATGGAAAAGGAAGAAAAAGCCGTTTCTGAGTCAATTAGAATAGGAATCACGCTAGAATTAAAACTTTTTTAGTTCAAGGTCAAAGAAGAGTTTTACTGAAGTACTTTATTCCACTTGATCTTTGAAAACGAGATCATCCACATTTTGATGTATTTAATTGAAACATGCCAGGTTGGCTTGGAACAAGAATCGGCAAAATAGGGCAAAGCAACCAAGAAAGGACGAAAACAAAAGCTAGTGAGCTTTCCCCCTAATTTCACGAGAACTTATTGCGATTACGTGTTTATAACATAAGGGCAAAATTTTCTTGTCACTGTCGAGGCACAACGAAAACCAGTTGGGCAAACGTATTAAAAAAGCACTTGTTCGCTCTCATTTTAGAGCAAAACGAACAAACAATTCAAGTTTTTCTTTATGTCCAAAAGAGTACAGGTAATTGTTATTTAATTCCAGTTGAGAATAAAAGTTCGAGTTTCATTCCTGAACTACGGAAAAACCGATTAAACCACCTTTTAAAAATAAGCATCGGTAAAAATAACGGTAAAAATAACGCATCGGTAAAAATTACAAACGGTTTAGTGCCCAAGGAAAGAATTTGTGGAGTAACTTCTTCCACTAAGTATGAGCTATTAGTGGTATTCTGTTTTGTCGTTGTCGTTCTCTTTCGCTCTCCTTTCGTTTCTGTTATAGACATAAATCTTCCAGGCATCATGTAACCTTTATCAGAGCTTCTTAAGATATGCCAAAAATTGCAATACAGAGAAAAAAGCAGCTTTAAGTAAATTAAAAATAAACACTCAGCTTTAAGTTTATATACCAGTCAGATGTTTGACTTGAATAACTGCGTAGCCATCAGTGGGGACAGATATCATGATATGTCAAACTGGATTGAAACAAGCGAAAAGTGCAGAAAGAAAACATCTTCCAAACCGTTTCCACCTGAACACGAAAAGCGTTGACTGTGTAAGAACTATAGTTGATGTAGTATGGCCGAGTAGCCGCGTCGAGCCACAGAAAGCGGGCGAAAAATGAAGCCTCGATTATGTTTAAGTGACTTAACCTGGGTTAAGCTTGCAATCCAATCGAAACCCAGTACCTGATCAGCGGTCAACTTAAAAAAAAACAGCTGACCTCGGTGAGCTCTAAGCTTGAGCTCGCGATATGGATACGTGATACTGGTCAGCGGATATCTTGTTTTGACAGGTGTCAATTGAGCAAAACATGTCCAATATCAAAGATGTATGCTGTAAGCTAGCGTGATACTGGTGACATTGGCATACATGGACGGGTGGAAGTACGTACGTACGGACGTCGATGACGTCATGGCTATAAAACCAAATTTCTCACATCGATGGGTTACCATATTTTCTTAACAATGGTGCTCCGCGTCTGCGTCCCTTCGGCGCGCGCGGAACTCCGTTATTACCCATTTTTCCGACTAGTATTGCCAGACTGGCAACCCAGTAATTATCATATAAACACATTTCTATACTGCGTGACTCTCGCTGACTTCCTGACGGAAGTGATTTAGCGTAACATTTTCATTTTGTCTCACTGCTTCCCCAAAGAAATGTTCAAACGGCAGTTTCTTGATATCACCCACGTACTTCACTTCTCTTTCTAGGATATGCAGCGTTGATACGCGAAGGATATCACGCTCTGAAAGCTGCAGTTCACGATGAAGAAAACGGCTATAATGGCACTTATGGTGATGTTTTATCTGTTGAAATTCTGGCACTTTTTTTCGGGGGGGAGGGGTAGGGGTGGGGAATATAGCAGTGGGCATAATTGGTTTATGACGATTACATAACCGAGAACCGAGAAACGGGAATTTATCACTGTGCCCAATTTAAAAGAAAATCGCAAACACCAATGGGTATTCAGTGTATCAAAATTTGATAATCACATTACATGGTGAGCGTTTGTTACCTATTTTGAAGATACAAGCGAGGGCAAAGTTCTGCTACCGTACCCACAGTAAGACAGCGTTAACCCCGTGCAGTATACATGTGTAAAGAGATGAATTTTATTGTTCAAAATTTGGGGATAATCGAATAATTCCGCAGTTCAAGTCTTTAATATATGAATTTTAACAGTAATTGCGATATGAGCCCAGTCTGATGGCCTACATATAGCTGCCGCAAGTCTCTTCTACGGCATTACGTGAGATGCCGAACTAGAAAACGGAAGGTGGTTGCTTCGACTCTTCAGTGCAAAGAATAACTTGGATTTTCCGAGTATCTCTGAAATACATCACGCTTCTGAACCTAGTCCTTTGTTTACCATATTCGTCGATTCCATGCTTCATTTTGCCTGTCTAAGTAATTGGGGCATCTCAAGTAATTCACAAAAAGAAAAGAAGAGCTAAGTTTAACATTAAATCGGGAACTTGAAGAGAATTCAAGACAAAAATTAGAGAACTTGGGCTGTCAAAAACGGCAGTTAACAAGCGTGATGTATTAGAATAGAAAGTTACGTTCTAATTCGCTACGCTCACACGAACGTAAAATATTTTCTCCTTTAATGCTCTAAAATTCACAACAACTTCATAATGGATTGGTCGCTCAGGCAATCCAACAACTGACATTTATTGGTTACAATCAGATGGACATCCTAGACAAAAAGATACTACAAATACAAATTAATAAAAATCTTCAATGAGCAAACAGATGAAGGTCTGATATTGGATTAACTAATGTCAGTAGGGTAATGTGAAGTGCTGTTTTCTACCCATGTATACCATGTGAGCGTTAGCCCTACTAATGGAATTGGACCCACACAAGGACAGAGAAAAACTCTGACCAGGGTGGGCCACACGGCCAACGTTTGCATAAATGTCCAATATGTCCATTACATACATACTTTTGCAGCCGACGTAGATTTCCAATGTCCGCGCAACTTCAATAATATTTCTGACAAATTCTAGTTATTCAACAGATGCCCTTCCCGATCACAAACCGTGAAAACTGAATTCTTTTTCGTCGTGACCTCGATCTCCCAAGCAATCTTAAAACAATTCCCGAAATCTAGAATAAGAGATCCTCTCCCCAGAAAACCTATAACCATTCCTAGAGTTGAGAAACATCACTTTTCTCAAAAGAGCCAAATTACTATTAAGTATTCAGTTGTCCATCTCTTGATGAAGTGCCTTGCGAATGCAATTGGCCCAATAGTTCAGGATGGCTGGACTTGAATTTGCAAATGCTCTTCGAGTGGGACTGAATGTTATTGTTTATTTCTATGTTAAACTTTGCACATCGGAATGATGACGGTTGCCCACGTTATGAACGGCAATCAGCCAAACGGAGAAAACTACGTTTGAATCATTAACTCGAGGATTTTCTTTTTTCTCAACGACAGCAACTGGAAACAATACTTCAGTCGAAACTTTCGAAATGTAAATGCAAACATAAAGACAATTTCCAGAAGGCAGGCGTTGGAATGTGAAGCACTCAGCAGTCGCCAAGTTTTGTTGAACAGATGGCGGTGATGATCCCAAAGAAATTATCACAGTAACTTGCCTTGGGCCTGGGAGAGACGAAACAGCAATTTTTGGAAGCCAACTAAAAAACTGTCTTAATTTCGGATCATTGCAAAAAGGGAAGTTTACAAACCAGTTATTATGCAAATTAATTCTCATACAAGAACATTTATACACTGAGTGACTTTTAGCTGACTTCCTGACGGAAGCGACAGGCGTAATGTTTTCATTTCGTCTTATGCTTCACCAAACAAATGTTTAAACGGTAGTTAGTGGAGATCACTTACTTATTTCACTTTGTTGTCTACGATATGCAGCGTTGAGACGTGAAGTACATTAGGCTCTGAAAGCTGCAGCCTATGTTGAAGAAAACGGCCATTATATGTGGAGCTTATAGTGATGGTTTATCTGTTTAAATTCTAGAACCTTTTCCTAGGGGGTGGGGGGAGGGGGGGAGGGTGGGGGTGGAGTTATAATTGGTTTATGACGAGTACATAATTGAGAACCGTGTATTCAAATTAATATCGCATTAAATGGTGGGCGTTTGTTATTTGTTTTCAGTAAACTCGCTAATTTTCTCTTTTGTCGAAGATACAATGGCAAAATTCTGCTGCTGCGCTCACTCTAAAATCTTGATCTTGGATAGCTTTAAAGACGCAAAAACAAAATACGGAACAAGAAACATCTACACTGAGATTTCCCTCACTAAAGAGAACGGAACTGACATGGAAGAAAAATTACCCTATGAGTCGGGAAACATTACATCCTCTGATTTCCTATCTATTGTAAAGCGTTCCATACATATACTGGGAGATACAAAGTTCTCAATCATTCTCAACATACTGATAACTGAAATTCAATTCAGCAACGGTTATTATATTACGGAGGGAAACTTACACCGAAGACATGGCAGGTAAGAGCAACTTTTAAACTCTTAGTTGATATTTTGTGGGAGAGACGCCCAGTGCTTGACATGTACGCAAAGCGCTTTTCAGAAACTACCTCGGGGTACAACATAGCGCAAGTCATAAAGGTGAATATGAACTGGCCAGTAAATCAATTTTTAGTTCATTTGGAGTTCATTTCTTTGGAAAATCTAGGATGAATCAATAATGTTAAGTTTAAAATTCGATTGATTAAATGACTTGTATTTTGATATAAAGGAACTTGATGAAGGTTCGTTTGGCTAATGACACAAGGAAAATCCGCGCGGTTATTGCAGCCTCATACAATAAAATAAAATAAACAAAAATAAACTACAGAGAAAGTTATTAGAAAACAAGTACATACGGATTATTACGCTGTATCCTTAATCTCTTTTAGTATCATTGTTTTGGCTCGTTTTGTTCCTCGCCGTTCCTTTTCATTCTATTGGAGCTCCTGCTGAAGAGAAAATACTGACAAAGACCAGAGCTGTTCTTCAAAAAATAGACATAGCTTCTAACGGAGGCCGGAAAAGGCTGGGAGACTTAATCTTTGAAACTAGAAGGGCATATGTAAGTATCTTAGTTAATAACTAAGTATCTATCTGTAGAATACCTGTTCCTGTGAAAATCAGTTGTCATGTCCCTGATAAAACATGGCAGTGAAGTCTCGCGTAACATGACTTCTTCTGATTGGTTAAAAGTGGCGGCCCTTTATTTGTTTCGCGCGCAAATGTATCTAAAAATAAATCCATTTGTGACTGAGCTGCGGCAAGACCGCAAAGTGATAGATCAACACTCTTATCTAATTTACTCCTGAGTATTTTTCGTTCAAAGATTTAGGGATAATCGGGAAATTTTGCACTTTCCGAATTACATGAATTCTAACAATAACTGTCATATGAGCACAGTCTGATGGGCTATAGCTGCCACAAGTATCCTCTAGCTCAGTGGCTGAGATCCCGAACTAGTAATCGGAAGGTCGTAGGTTCGCCGCTTGCAAAGAATTACTCGGAATTTCCGAGTATCTCCGAGTCCAGTCGAATACATTTCGTCCCTGAACCTTGTCCTTTGTTTACCATGTTCATTTCCATCGACTGCCCCGTCGTAAGGGACAGACAACAATCTTAATTTATTAGAATAGAAATTGGAATTCACATTCTACACAACACATAAATAACGCACGACTTCTCGTTTAGCCTGCTTGGGCCACGCCCCGCAGTTTGGGTTATGGTGCGAAAAGAAAAGTGGCGACAAAAAATTGGCAAGTGAAGCGAGCCGGGCTATGGACTGGATTTCCCGCTCGGCTCGCCTCGCTCGCCATTTTTTTTTGCTTCATAACCCCAACTGCGGAACCTGGTCCCAGGCTACTTCTCGTTCAGCATACTGGTACTTCAGTATCCTGAATTAAGTTTTTACAGTTCTTTCCGCACATTGTTTTGTTGTACCCGCCATCGCGATCCATGAAACTTATAATCTGGAGTAAGTCAGTAGAGGACGATATATAAAATGGTTTCCTGATTAAGTTGATCAGCTCATATTAAGAAATTCTTTGTTGTCTCTCGTTTTTAGGCAAAGGAATTTTTTGGAGATCCTCTTGAGTTCAGACAAGTTGAAATACGTGGACTGGAACGGTTGGGCCAAGACATGACGGTACGTTTCGCTCCTGTCATCTATCTGTCTCTTACATTAAAATATAAATCTTTATCCATTGGGCGTATTACAAAATGCTTGTTCTCTAGAGCAGGCTTATATTGGTAAGATGGCGATTACTGGTTTTGTCGCTACATGTAGTGAATTGTTCGAGGACAGAAGACGACCGGGTTGTCTGCCAAAAGGAGAAAACCAAACTTTTTTGAGAGATGGAGACATTGACCACCAAACGCCTGCTCTGTACGTTAAGGTGGCTCAAAGCAGTTTCCAGCACTTTCCAAGACGTAGATTTTTGATGGGTCATAATTACTACTCTTTATCAATTGATGCTACAATTATGGTATCACAATACTGCCCAATCACTAGCAAACACGTTGGCACTATTTTTGTGACACAATAGGTTACCATAGCAATACTATGACCTGCTAAAAGCATCCTTAATTTCAGCTTTAAGCGCTTATATTTCAAAAACGGCACGGTGAAATTTTTTCTTATTACAGAATTTTGATTAGGAGGATAAGATGTAACTTTTGGAAAAGTTAAAAAAAATTCTGTACATGGGGTTCAGAGCCGTCTGAAAAGTTTAGGTGGCTCTGAACCCCATGTACTACAAAATATCCAGGCTGAAACGGGACTCGTAGGCATGTCCTTGGGATTCTGGGAAACTGTGCACTACAGTCAAAACCCGCATCTAAGAACCTAAAAGCTGAAATTTGGCATTTAAATATCCAAAAATATAAGAGCACGTTCAGCCTGGCAAGGAAAAATAGGTTCTGATACAAAAAATCACTGCAATTTTGATGATCAAAATTCTCGATTTTAATTGTGTGAGAAACGTCTGACAAAAAGTTGTTGTGTATGTTATTGTTTAGCAAACAAGGCAAGCAATTTTGTTGTTGAAAATAGAAGTGCTAAACCATTATGTATTTAGTAGTACGATAATTTTGCTAGTTGTTACACTAGGACAAGTTCTAAAAAAAACCTAATCAGACAGACTTGTGAAAAACTACCCTAAATTATAAGAACCGTTTCAACCTGGCAATGAAAATTCTAGGTTCTTATATGCGGGTTTTTACTGTATAGCGCAACTGGACGTGACATGGAAATGTAAAGGAAGCTGCAAAATGTTACTTAATAAAGAGGAACATTTTAATAATGGGGATGATAGGAAAAGATCAGAGATCTCCTCAAAGAAGAACATATTAATGACAAAATATGGCATCTTGATTACTAGATCGGGTGCTCTACCACTAAGACTGAGCCTGCTCTAATGGCTCACCGCTTACTACTCTGGTATACAGCTCCTCAGAAGGAATCCGATGTAGTAATCGGGAGGTCATAGGTTCGATTCCTGATGTCAGCGCTCAACTCTTTTCCGTGCATTCCCGAGTAAATATTGATTAATTTATATCTTTCATCAAATCAGCATTTAGAAATTAAATGGCTCCGCTTCTTGATGAATTTGTTGTTGTTCATTGGTCCAAAAACAGCCCTATTGAAACTGAATGCATTTTTGTCCCGTTTTCTTTTAGATAAAAACCTTTGTAAAGGAAGCATACAAACAGCTTTCTATATTCTACGCTGTCCTTCAAGACATATTGGATCATTGGCCTCATGGTTTCGAAAGAAGCGGCAGTAAACTACTTTTGCAAAAGATTTCAGATATAAAGAAAAAGATTGGAGAGCTTAAAGACGATGCGAGGAAACCAGTCGTAAGTGAAAACAAATTGACTCATACTTTATTGTTTCTTGGGGAAAGGTTGCGTCTTCGATCTTCATATCTCGAGGTGATTTCAAAGTGCATATGACGAGAAAACAATCGAGGTACTTTTGAAAATTTATACTGTTTGAAAGACACATTAAAGTTTGAAATATCAAATTAAGTTAAGAGATTTTGTGACTGATAAGAAAACGGTTTAGGGACTGGGTTGAGTCCACTGCAAAGCTTGGGAAGTGACAACACGTTGATGTACATGTCCGTCTTAAGGAACAAATTTTCCCATCTAATACGACTGTGACTGTGACTGTCTCCGGCAAGGTATTTCCATAACTCTTTTTTGTGGGCTGGAGGAAGCTATCGTCAAATTTCGTAAAGAAAAAGGCGATACCAGTTTTTTTTTTTAATGTTTAATTCATAGAACTTTAAGTTTTTCAGGACTTAATTAATGTCAGCTCTAAGTTCTTAACAGTGCAGTCGCCTATGGAAGGAAATTCGTTTTTGAGGTTTATTTGTCTATTTTCTGCAGCTTTGGTTTAGTGCACGTGACTCCGCAGCCGGTAGTGTCTTCCCATCAACCAACATTTCACAGCCAATTGAAGTGTGGAACCAGTCTGCGTATCGACAGAAGAAGTGGATATTGGGAGTTCTTGGAGAAGTTGATACAAGCATGCGCTACTTACTCACTGAGATTACAAATTTTTCAAGAGCTAAAAACCGACGATAACTGAAAATTACTGAATTATGGCAAGACTTTCAACATTTTAACACGTTAGAGTGTTCGTTGATGGTGACTAAGTACATTGAATCAATGATTTTATAAAGTAGAGCACTTTTTAGCTCAAAAATTAGCTTCATGGTTTGCCTATTGTTGCATTGAAAATCGTATTTTACTTTTTATAAAAGGTTCAATTAATTTTGTACTTATAAAATGCAAAAGCTCTTTGCAGATATACAAACGTTCTATTAAGGTTTTGGGAAGAGCTTAAAGACCCAAGCTGTCAAGTATTTATTTTTGTATAAATACATTTTAACTAATTGGTGTCATTATTATACTGGAATATTGATGAACCATCGATAAAATATATTTTTGTATGTGAACATTTCCTTTTGTGTTAGATGAAACAATTAAGTTTACCCACAATTGGTTATGAAAATTTTTCGAATGTCTTTCTTGCTTGGGGAATGGTTGTGAGAATTATTTTTCTAAAGCATTCCTTTAGCGGTAAAAGCTTAAAGAATTTCCTGGCAAAGCTAACAAATCGGTCCGGGGGTTTGTCGTGTGGTTTTTACGCCAGCAATTGCATTTCAATTAAAACCGAATTGTTTAATTCTCGTTAAAAAGCTTTTATCAAACTTTATGCAGCATTTTCAGTTGTGCTTTCGCCCGTCGCCAGGCAACACGTTTCCCCTTCGCCTTGTTATTCATTTTTGAGAATTCATAATGAGCAAAATGACAATAGGCCTTTTTCGATATATTAAAATTCAGCTTGCTAATGAAGCAGTGAGGAGAAAAACAAAGGACTGTGGATGATATGTAAATATTTTTCACATTAATTCCGAAGTGTTTCTATTGTTTTTGTCCTCACTGCCTCACTATCAAGCTGAATTCTTGATATTTCGAATCCATCTAACAATAGACCAAATTATGTTTTTATCATTTGTTTCAAAAGTTTCAAGAAGATATGATAAGGCAAAATGGAACAATGACATCCAGTCAGAAGAGCATTTGCAAATTCAAGACCAGCGTCCGTGGATAGTGATTTATACGGTGTATAGCGTTATCCACCTTTTTTAACAGCCAAGGCCAGATGCGGTTACCCCAAAGAAACTAACGGCATCACAGTAACTTGCTTCCACGCGCGCGCAGTGAAATGACACAGCAATCTTTGGAAGCCAAATAAAAAACTGTCTTAATTTCGGATCATTGCAGATAGAGAAGTTAACAAACATTATCAATGCAAATTAACTAGACGCTCCAGGAGCGTACACTGGGTTGCCTGTGGTACGTTTTACTCAAAAGCAGAAGGGACTGAGTTGGATGGTATTGAACTGCAGCGTTCCAGGCAATTCTTTCAAGTCGGGGGTCATTAAAACCATTTAAGGGGTCACCCAGAAATCGTGCCAGCAGAGGCCCTTTGGTTTACACGTTCATACGACGAAACAGATCTTTTTCTGAGGTTATCATAGTAACTTGCTTCCACGCGCAGTGAAATAAAACAGCGATCTTTGGAAGCCAACTAAAAAACTGTCTTAATTTCGAATCATTGCAGATAGAGAAGTTAAGAAACCAGTTAATTATGTAAATTAATTATCATGTAAAAACATTTCGACACTGAGTAACTCTGGCTGGCTTCCTGACGGAAGTGATTTAGCGTAACGTTTTCATTTCGTCTTATATCCCCCAAAATAATGTTCAAACGGTAGTTTCTTGATATCATGTACATATTTCACCTCTCTGTCTAGAATATGCAACGCCAATGGGTATTCAATGTATGAAACTTTGATATCACATTACATTGTGAGCGTTTGTGATTTGTTTTGAAGATGCAAGCTAGGGCAACGTTGTGCTACCGTACCCACACTAAAATCTTGGACCGTTATAAAGGCCAAGGAAAAAAACAGAATAAGATTAAGATAAAATAAGAAAAACTAACACTGGAATTTCCCTTATTTAAAAGCGAACGGAAGTAACCAGACCAACTCACCGGAAAAAAAAAACAACTCTATGAGTCCGTTAACATTACAGCTATGATTTCCTATCTACTGTAAAACGTTCCATACATGTAATAGGAGATACAAAGTTCTCAACCATTCTAAACCTACTGATCAGTGAAATTCAATTCAGCAACGGTTATTGTATTACGGAGGGAAACTTACACCGAAGACATGGAAGGTAAGAGCAACTTTTAAACTCTTAGTTGATACGGTTATTATATTACAGAGGGGAATTTACATGGAAGACATGCCAGGTAAAGCAACGTTTAAGCTTATAAGTTGATCTTCGACGCCCAGTGCTTGTTTGTAAAGCCCTTTTTTAAAAATAATTCTATCGGTACAACAGACTTAGGAGTCTCTGGTGTATTCCACGGGTGGATTGCAAACTACCTTCATGAAAGATCCCAATATGTCAATGTCAACGGCGCAAGATCAAAGCTACGACAAATCGCTATCGGTGTTCCCCAAGGTTCTCTACTGGGACCCAGACTCTTTGCAATATATGTCTACTCAACGACCTACCAAATTCGTCGGAAATCAGATGTATCCATATGTTTGCAGATGACACTACTATCTACTATATTGGGAAAGAGATCGAAGAAACTATTGATGCGTTAAACTACATTTTAAACGATTTCAGAGTATGGTGCTTTAAGAATCATCTGACTGTTCACACTGGAAAGACTGAGGCTATGCTGATTTCCAGCCATGCTTTGTTGGTCCATTTAGACCTCTTAAGTTCGGAAATTCTTACATTCACTTCACCACTAAATCCACTTGCTTAGGGGTTGAAATTGACTATAAACTGAACTGGGAACCCAAGTTAAACAACTGCAAACTAAGTTTGGAGGAAAGCTACAATTTCTGAAAAAGGTTTAAAGCCCTTCCCTCAAGTGTCTTGGAAGAAATATATTTCAAAGGGATTGTACCAAGCATCACTTACTGCATCGCTATTTGGGGATCTTGCTCACCATCTGCATTTTATACTTTGGAACATTTGCACCTGAAAGCAACCAAACAAGTCCACAAACTCCCTACCGAAACTTCTGACACTGACGTTCTTGAACTGGTAAAATGGAAACCACTAGTCTATATTTACAAGCGTAGGCTCGCTTCTATAATGTACCAGGTCTATCATAATAGTTTACCTGATCAATTCACACCCCTATTCGAAACACGCAACACTAATACTAATTATAATTTATGGCGTATTAATCACTTCTCGCATGTACGGTACAATAGCAACATTGCCAGAAATAGTGTAAGGTATAGAGGGCCCATTGTTTGGAATTTAATTTCTAAAGCCATCAAGGACGCTTCCTCCTATCAACTTTTTAAACAAAAACTTAACAGGCCTCAAAGATACTGGACCAAATTCAACTCGAAAAAGAGGCCTGTCCGATAACATCAAAACAATCAGATCTTTTATACTTTTAGTTTTGCTCATTGCTCGTAGTTTTCCGAGCCCCGCTAGGGGCTCGGAAAACTACTACGGAACTCGCAAAATATCCGCGTGTATTATATGTTAAGCCATCGTATAAGATGTATGTATTTTGTTGTTCAAACTTTGGGGATAATCGGATAATTCCGCACTTCAAGTCTTTATATGAGTTCTAACAGTAATTGCGATATGAGCCCAGTCTGATGGCCTATATATAGCTGCCGCAAGTCTCATCTACCGAAATGGGTGAGATGCCGAACTAGTAATCGGAAGGTGGTTGCCTCGAACAAAACAGAGCAAAGAATAATTTGGATTTTCCGAGTATCTCCGAAATACATCTCGCTTCTGAACCTAGTCCTTTTGTTTATCATATTCGATTCCATGCTTCATTTTGCCTGTCTAAGTAATCTTAAGTAATTCACAAAAAGAAAGGAAGAGCTAAGTTTAAAATTAAATCGGAAACTTGTAGAGAGTTCAAGACAACAATTAGACAACTTGGGCTGCCAAAATGGGTAGTTAACAATCGTGATGTTGCTGAACAAGGTCCTTTGTGTAGGTTTTCATCGCGGTGGGTAAACTCATCCAGAACAAAGAACTTTCGAGAACCTGAAAAAATAATCAGCAATGTGGATAAAATAAATTCAAGTTACAAGAAATAAAAAGACAACCCTCGAGCGGCCAATCAAACTCGGGCGAGTGCCTCCTTTCTTGCAAACTTTAAACCAGTGTCTTACATATTCTTCTTGCATACTTTAAGCCCTGAGTGCCTTACATATTCCCCTCGCAAAATTCAGGCCACTGCCTCAGGTAATTGCAAAGTGCGAATTCGGCTCAGCCCTAAGTCAGCAAAATAGGGCTCTTTTAGTCATCCAAATAGGCGTTAAGTCTAAGCGCAAAGCCAAAAATTTCCATGAAATGAAAAATTCCAGGACCTAATAAAGAATAAACATTTGTACCGTTAATGAGACATTCTCCACCATTACCAATTTATAGACAACAATGAAATTTGAAAAATTTCCTTGAAATCACGGACTACAAAACTTGCTGCCGGAAGGCCAGAATGTGACAACCAATGTAGCCTTCGCAGAACACGCATATAAATAGTAAAGAGATCTTCCTATTAGTTTCACGGCAGCAAGGAAAAAAGGAAAGGAACTTTATTCAAGTGTATGGTCGTTCTAACGCTGGAGCAGCAATTGGGGACACTGTAAATTGAAATTAACAATGAACGCAAATCAAACGTTAGTTTTTGAGGAGAGGGGAAACCGGATAACCCGGAGAAAACTGCTCGGTGCACAGTAGAGCTAACAAACTCAACCCACATATGACGCCGGGAGGCGAGCGCTCTAACCACTTCGCCATCCCTGCATCCGAAGCATTTAAATATTGGGCGAAAAATTCCACTCCACTGGAACCCAGATTCCAAAACTTTGAAATGAAAAGAACTTAGGGGCTTATTGGAAGTCGTAATTTGCAAAATAATCGACCATTTGAGGCCCCGGCAGGGTCTCTAAACAATCGACCATGTAAAAAACGTGCATGACCAAACTGCCAAACGCCAATGTCAATAAGACGACTAATAAAAACCTAGTTGAGGAATTTTCCTTAAATTTCTATTCGCGAGCAATAAAACCTTGAGCTTAGACAACTCCTGGTGCTCGCTTAGATCTAATAGGAAAATTGTTACTTCTACCATACATTAATTAGGGGAAACTATCGTACGTGATTCCTGCTCCTGACCGAGCATGAAGGGAAGTAAAGGAGACCATTTCTGTTCGATGGAGGCCTTGTAAAGTAAAGTAAAGTAACCATATTTAACGTCGATAACTCGTAACAGTAATTCAACTGACAAGCCTGAGGTCGACGGTGCGCTCATTTTACTCCCCCTCTCCATCAGTGCTGCGTTTAACGGTTATTTAAAGCTACTTAGCTACACGGAAAGGAGTCGAAACAAGGATGTGAGATCCAGGACCGCTTGCACCAAGCCCGCGCACTAACCGACTGTGCCATCCTTGCTCCAACCAATTCTACATGCTCCAGGCCAGTGACCAAACCAACGGCAGCGGAAGCACCTGTTAGCGGTATTTCCAGCACATTCGGAACGGAAAAATAAAAGGTCAAATAAAAAGATAAAATCTTTTCTGTGGGGAAACTAGTTAAGAGCGTCAGTGTTGAATTGCGAGAGTAAGGGAGTGAGAGAACCAAAACTTGTTATCTGCTTAAATAGCCTGGTGACCCAATGGGAATATCCCTGGCGACTACTTGAACACCTAGAAAATTTCTGATATGAAACTACAAAAACCCTAGAAGAATTCAAACTCATACCAATAGAAAATATATTGGAATTCACAGTCTTCAAAGTTCAATGATTAACGCATGATGTCTCGTTCAGGATACTGACGCCTCAGTATCCTGATTTAAAACTTTACGTAATTCTTTAAATATATTGTTTTGTTTTACCCGCCACCACGATCCATGGTATTGATAATAAACATATAATTTGGAGTAAGTAGAAGCCAATATATAAAATGCGGGTTTCCTGATTAAGTTGATCAGCTCATATTAAAATATTCTTTGTTGTCTCTCGTTTTTAGGCAAGGGAAGTTTTTGGAGATCCCCTTGAGTTCAGACAAGTTGAAATACATGGATTAGAACGGTTGAGCCAAGATATGACAGTACCTCTCATATTAAAATATTAAATCTTGATCTATTGGGCGTATTGAAAAGTGCTTGTTCTCTAGAGAAGGCTTATATTGGTTAGAGAACGATCACCGGTTTTGCCGCCAGAATTTTTTTTTCCAAAACAGAAGGCGACCGGTTTGTCGACTAAAACGGCAAGACCAAAACTTTTTGAGAGATCGACCATGATACGCCTACTCAGCAAGTAGCTTAAGAGAACGATTGAGAATAATGCGAAAGAAGAAGATCAAACTAGCCTAAAAAAATACGCAGCCTGGAACAGGACACGTAGGCATGTCCTTGCGATTGCGCTGCACCGCTTCCCGCGTGCGGAAAATCGCGCACTTGCGTAGCTATGTGAAAATAGGAAATCTAAAGGAGATTATGATTGCTAGTTAATAAAGAGGAATCTCATAAATTACGATTTGGAAATGATAGGAAGAGATCATAGTTGGACTGAAAAAATAAGCATATGACAACATATGCCGGACGTTTCGATTACTAGGTCGGATGCTCTACCACCAAGGCTAAGGCTGCTATAACGGCTCACCTCCTACTATTCTTCGATACTGCAACAGCTACTTAGAAGGAATGCGATGTAGTAATCGGAAGGTAATTGGTTCCGGCGATTCCTGTTCTAAGCACTGAAATCTTTTCCGAATATTCCCGAGTCAATATTGATAATTCATATCTTTTACAAATTAACATTTAGAAATGTCTCCGTTTGCTGTCGATTATGTTGTTGTTCATTGGTCCAAAAACAGTCCTATTGAAATTGCGCTTTTGTTTTCTTTTTAGGTAGAAACCTTTGGCCTCATGGATTCAAAAGAAGCGGCAGTGAACCTTTCGTAAGGGTTAAACTATAACTGAAAAGATTGGAGAGCTCAAAGACACAGTGAGAAAACCAGTCGTAAGTCATGAGCGAAAACAAATTGACTTATATTTTTTGCTTCTTCAGAAAGGGGTGCAAGAAGGCGTCATCGACCTTCATACTGTTGTGAACTTGAGCTAATTTTAAGTGCATATGTGACAAGAAAAAAAAGGTACCCTTAAAAGACATTCCGATTTTGTGGAAGTGACGTCAATTGATGTCGATCCGCCTTAAGGTTTTTACTTGTTACGAAAAATCTGTCCATCTAAGTTCATAATGAACAATGTGATGGTTTTCCTTAGTTTTAATTCCAAATATTAAAAGTAAACAATAACCTCTCCTCCCGGAAGGAATTGCCATAACTCTCTTCTTGCATATGGGATGTAGGGAGCTTTTACAGCGGCAGTCATGTTTCATTAAAAAAAAGCCGATGCTGATTTTTTAAACCTTAAAGTGATAGGCTTTAAGTCTTTTTAGCCTTCTTAATTAATATCAGTCTTAAAACCGACGATAACTGAAAATTACTGAATAATGGCCAGACTTTCAACATTTCAACACGTTAGAATGTCTTTTGATAGTTACTCAGTTCATTGAATCAATGATTTTCTAAAGTAGAACCGTTTTCAGTTCAAAATTAAAATTAGTTTTATGGTTTGTCCTTTCAAACTGACCGCCAACTGAGATTTGAAGAAAGATCTTATTCCACGTTTTATAAAGGGCTAATTAATTTATTTTACACTAAGCAATCCAAAAGGTCTTCGCGGATCCCCAAACAGATGAAAGATGTAAACTTGTAAGTATATTTTTTCTTGTAAATAGGTAAAGCATTTTATCTAATCGTAATCGTTGTCATTTGGACACTTCTTTGTGTATTAATCATAACCATTACAATTATCTCAAATTTAATTGGTGCATTTACTGCGTTATTTTTCACTAATTATTGTGTAGGGTTGAAATCGGACAATGAAATCGGACAGTTGGTTGTAATCGGATACTTGAAATCGGACAGTTACATCGGCCAATCATATTAAGTGCACTCAGCTTAATCCACGAATCACAGAATTTATCAAGATAACCACTCAAAAGGTTCATCAGGACGAGGTTGGTAGGGGAGTTCTGTTTTGGAGACATTGATCTTGAGATCAAACAGTGTTGCTGCGGCAGAGAAACGGTCCACAATCTCTTGTATGTCTTGATGGTCGGTAGCGACCAAAGCTGAGTCGTCTGCATATAGCAGTTACCTCATACAGAGCTTTCTGGTCTTGCTTGAGGCTTTCAGTCTGGACAGATTGAACAGCTTCCCAAGACTCCTTTGTTGAGGTTGGCTCCCATTGTCTCCAGTACTGCAGCAAGGTGAAGAGTGAACAGGGTAGAGGCAAGCACACATCCTGGTTTGACACCATGGTTGACGGCGAAGGCTTCACTGATGTCTCCTGCCATGGAGACTTTTCCAAGCATTCCTTCATGAAAGAGTTTGATAATCTTCACCACTTTCTCAGGGCAGCCGTACACTTCCAGAACTTTCCAGAGTGTTTCATCGAACCCGGGCCAATGAATGCAGTGAAACCATTGAGTTCACCCGCGATTTTTTGATTTTTTAGTGCTTTGGAAAATGGTTGGAAGAAGTTTCTTTCTGAAGGACTTCTTCGGTGGTGGAAGCTTAACGATATTTTTGAGTTGCTCAGGGGACGAGAATGGAGAGACTTCTAGTCGTCGGGTCGCAAGCTTAAGGACATTGGTTGTTTAAGATCGCTAATGCAGTCTCACGCTCTGCTCGCTTCAAACAAATCCAGGTTTGAGTGTGAAATACATACGAAAAATCAACGAAGCAAAGAAAAGTTTCACAAGAGATGCTGCAAGAACAAAACGCGGGGAAAAGTGTCAATATACCGTAATTATTTGCCCATCTGACATGTGATTTGTATTTAGAAATCCGGACTTGAATATGGAGAAAAAAAAAATGAAAGAAAGGCATTCGCCATGTAGCCGAAAGTCTCAGCGATTTTAATTTCTCGCTCAGTCAGGTGTCCATTCTTGTCCCCAGGGCCACTCGCTTTCACTTACCGTTGCGAGTGACTCTAATTGCAGAAGCAAAAATTAATAACGGATTTTTTCATTGGCTAAGAAAAACTGAATACGCACCAAGAATTAAGGGATAAATTACTGTGCACTTCCTTTTCGAAAGGCTGGAATTTTGAGGCGCTGTTGACATTCTCGTCCGCAGAGATGAAAAAAGCTTGCAAAAATGACGACTAGTACGTCGACCACGCCAAAAAAAATGTAGTGCATCAGTTCCCCCGTAATCAAACACAGAAGGCAAAATACACAGGCAATCTCGTTTCTTTACAACGATTGCATAAGGCATTGCCTACCAGCCCTCTTTCTCCTACCACGTGACCAAAAGAAACGAGGGGGACTCTGGGCATGAGAATAGCCTGGTGTCAAGAACAAAAGAAAATGTGCGATCGCGCTTCACTGCCTTACAGACCAAATTACCAATAAAAAAATAGGGTTCAAAGAGGAAGCAAAAATGTACCATTTGGGCAATCTTTTGAAATGGCTACAGTCGTCCTGCATCCTAGAATCAGACAACTTTTGCACATGGAAACCACTTTAAGATTGAATCCAGACTGCTCAAATTTGAAACTCCATATAAACTCTTGTTGTCTAATGGCGAAGCAGTTTTTCTGCATATGTCTCCGAAAAGGCTGTAATCCAAACCAAAGGAATTTATTGATTCATATAAAACACATCCATCAATTAGCCAATATAAAAAAACACCATAATACACTTTGTTTCCTCCCCCCCCCCAAAAAAAAAGCATTAGCATTGTTTCCAATTCCTCTTAGGACCATTGTAAATCCAAAGAGAAAATAAAAACAATGGTTATGCTAAATTTTGGACAGTATTATGATATTTTTGATATTGGCTAATTGGAAAAGCAAACAACAAAAAATACAAAGAAAGGAAGCTCTCCTTTATCGGTGGATCTATTCTCTTAAACCTTCCGCATTTATATAAATACATACTTAAGTGACCGCTCCCCATCAGGGGTTTTCATGGCCAATGAAACACAGTAACAAAACGACGGAGCAGAACAACTACCGGCCGGAGACAAACCAGTTGGCGATTTACAAGTGCAGCTGGGAAGTTGAACCAGGATATACCAGGATCAAATTCAACGAGTCGTCAGAGAGGGTCTTGAACCGGGGTCTCCGGATCTCAAGACAAGCTCCCTAATCACTGGGCCACAGTGCCTCCTCACACACACCCACCTCTCCTTAAAAGAAAACCGTCCTTTTCTTAGTAGCCTCAAAGAGAGAAAACAAAGGAAAATTGGAAAAAAAAACCAAGGAAATAGATAAAACACTTGGAAATAAGTTTGAAAATATAATTAGTGGAATTAGACTTTTGTTATGTCAGTGTGGGCAGGAGCAGTTTCTTTTCTGTTTTTGTTTTTGCCAAGTTTTCTTTCTTTTTTTATTTATATATGCCAGTAGCCTTTCGAATTGTACTGTTAAAAGCTTTCCATATTATTATAGTATAGTGTAGTATTGTATTGTATTGTAAGTTAAAAGTTAACTTTATTAAAAAATAAATAAGGAAATAAAAAAACACGGTTATTAATGGCCTGGATCAGCCACTACGCGTCAAGAGTGGAACCCACAGGTAACCACGGATTCCTTCAGTGGCAAAGGTCTGCCATCTCACTATAGTGAACCACTAAAACAAGCTAACAATTCTTCAGCTCTGATCCGAAGGGGCCAACGCTTGGCGCAAAAACGACTTATAAAGTCCGCTCAGATACATCTTTCTTACCTTCAAAAAAGAAAACTCCATTGATCATGTCATGAGCCCAACAAGCCCTAATGTCAAAAACACACGATTTTAAAAACGTCACGTGCATGGAAGCTTAAACCCTCAAGAAAAACAGACGTCATCCAGAATTATTTACCCATAAAGAATAGTAATCAAGTGAAGCTATGATCTTCGCCAGTTATGAGAGACAATTTTTGCAATTGCGCTAGAGAAGCCTGAAAAATTCCAGGGGGAATACATCGGGG
>NC_090884.1:64790664-64805664 GCF_036669925.1 Montipora capricornis
TCTCTTACATTAAAATATAAATCTTTATCCATTGGGCGTATTACAAAAGGCTTGTTCTCTAGAGCAGGCTTATATTGGTAAGATGGCGATCAGGTTTGTCGCTACATGTAGTGAATTGTTCGAGGACAGAAGACGACCGGTTGTCTACCAAAAGGAGAAAACCAAACTTTTTTGAGAGATGGAGACATTGACCATCAACAAACGCCTGCTCTGTACGTAAGGTGGCTCAAAGCAGTTTCCAGCACTTTCCAAGACGTAGATTTTTGATGGGTAATAATTACTACTCTTTATCAATTGATGCTACAATTATGGTATCACAATACTGGCCCAATCACTAGCAAACACGTTGGCATTATTTTGTGACACAATAGTTACCATAGCAATACTACGACCTGCTAAAAGCACCCTTAATTTCAGCTTTAAGCGCTATATTTCAAAAACGGCACGGTGAAATTTTTTCTTATTAAGAATTTTGATTAGGAGGATAAGATGTAACTTTGGAAAAGTTTAAAAAAATCTGTACATGGGGTTCAGAGCCGTCTGAAAAGTTTAGGTGGCTCTGAACCCCATGTACTACAAAATATCCAGGCTGAAACGGGACTCGTAGGCATGTCCTTGGGATTCTGGGAAACTGTGCACTACAGTCAAAACCCGCATCTAAGAACCTAAAAGCTGAAATTTGGCATTTAAATATCCAAAAATATAAACAACGTTCAGCCTGGCAAGGAAAAATAGGTTCTGATACAAAAAATCACTGCAATTTTGATGATCAAAATTCTCGATTTTAATTGTGTGAGAAACGTCTTACAAAAAGTTGTATGTTTTGTTTAGCAAACAAGGCAAGCAATTTTGTTGTTGAAAATACAAGTGCTAAACCATTATTTAGTAGTACGATAATTTTGCTAGTATGTGACAACGTAGGACAAAGTCTAAAAAAAAACCTAATCGCACACAGACATTGATTGTGGAAAAGACTACCCCTAAATATAACAACCTGTTTTTCAACCTGGCAATGAAAATTCTAGGTTCTTATATGCGGGTTTTTACTGTATAGCGCAACTGGACGTGACATGGAAATGTAAAGGAAGCTGCAAATGTACTTAATAAAGAGAACATTTTAATCATGGGGATGATAGGAAAAGATCCGAGATCTCCTCAAAGTAGAACATATAATGACAAAATATGGCATCTTGATTACTAGATCGGGTGCTCTACCACTAAGACTGAGCCTGCTCTAATGGCTCACCAAGTACTACTCTGGTATACAGCTCCTCAGAAGGAATCCGATGTAGTAATCGGGAGGTCATAGGTTCGATTCCTGATGTCAGCGCTCAACTCTTTTCCGTGCATTCCCGAGTAAATATTGATTAATTTATATCTTTCATCAAATCAGCATTTAGAAATTAAATGGCTCCGCTTCTTGATGAATTTGTTGTTGTTCATTGGTCCAAAACACCCTATTGAACTGAGTGCATTTTTGTCCCGTTTTCTTTTAGATAAAAACCTTTGTAAAGAAAGCATACAAACAGCTTTCTATATTCTACGCTGTCCTTCAGACATATTGGGATCATTGGCCTCATGGTTTCGAAAGAAGCGGCAGTAACTACTTTTGCAAAAGATTTCAGATATAAAGAAAAAGAATTGGAGAGCTTAAAGACGATGCGAGGAAACCAGTCGTAAGTGAAAACAAATTGACTTATACTTTCTTGGGAAAGGGTGCGTCTTCGATCTTCATATCTCGAGGTGATT
Source organism: Montipora capricornis (assembly GCF_036669925.1). Classification (NCBI taxonomy): domain Eukaryota; kingdom Metazoa; phylum Cnidaria; class Anthozoa; order Scleractinia; family Acroporidae; genus Montipora; species Montipora capricornis. The sequence continues at coordinate 64,792,414 of NC_090884.1, forward strand.
TCAAAGTGCATATGACGAGAAAACAATGGAGGTACTTTTGAAAATTTATACTGTTTGAAAGACACATTAAAGTTTGAAATATCAATTAAGTTAAGAGATTTTTGTGACTGATAAGAAAAACGGTTTAGGGACGGGGTTGAGTCCACTGCAAAGCTTGGGGAAGTGACAACACGTTGATGTACATGTCCGTCTTAAGGAACAAATTTTCCCATCTAATACGACTGTGACTGTGACTGTCTCCGGCAAGGTATTTCCATAACTCTTTTTTGTGGGCTGGAGGAAGCTATCGTCAAATTTCGTAAAGAAAAAGGCGATACCAGTTTTTTTTAATGTTTAATTCATAGAACTTTAAGTTTTTCAGGACTTAATTAATGTCAGCTCTAAGTTCTTAACAGTGCAGTCGCCTATGGAAGGAAATTCGTTTTTGAGGTTTATTTGTCTATTTTCTGCAGCTTTGGTTTAGTGCACGTGACTCCGCAGCCGGTAGTGTCTTCCCATCAACCAACATTTCACAGCCAATTGAAGTGTGGAACCAGTCTGCGTATCGACAGAAGAAGTGGATATTGGGAGTTCTTGGAGAAGTTGAGACAAGCATGCGTTACTTACTCACTGAGATTACAAATTTTTCAAGAGCAAAAAACCGACGATAACTGAAAATTATTGAATAATGGAAAGACTTTCAACATTTTAACTCGTTAGAGTGTTTGTTGATGCTGACTAAGTACATTGAATCAATGATTTTATAAAGTAGAGCACTTTTTAGCTCAAAAATTAGCTTCATGGTTTGCCTATTGTTGCATTGAAAATCGTATTTTACTTTTTATAAAAGGTTCAATTAATTTTGTACTTATAAAATGCAAAAGCTCTTTGCAGATATACAAACTTTCTATTAAGATTTTGGCAAGAGCTTAAAGACGCAAGCTGTCAAGTATTTATTTTTGTATAAATACATTTTAACTAATTGGTGTCATTATTATACTGGAATATTGATGAACCATCGATAAAATATATTTTTGTATGTGAACATTTCCTTTTGTGTTAGATGAAACAATTAAGTTTACCCACAATTGGTTATGAAAATTTTTCGAATGTCTTTCTTGCTTTGGGGAATGGTTGTGAGAATTATTTTTCTAAAGCATTCCTTTGGCGGTAAAAGCTTAAAGAATTTCCTGGCAAAGCTAACAAATCGGTCCGGGGGTTTGTCGTTTTGTTTTTTACGCCAGCAATTGCATTTCAATTAAAACCGAATTGTTTAATTCTCGTTAAAAAGCTTTTATCAAACTTTATGCAGCATTTTCAGTTGTGCTTTCGCCCGTCGCCAGGCAACACGTTTCCCCTTCGCCTTGTTATTCATTTTTGAGAATTCATAATGAGCAAAATGACAATAGGCCTTTTTCGATATATTAAAATTCAGCTTGATAATGAAGCAGTGAGGAGAAAAACAAAGGACTGTGGATGATATGTAAATATTTTTCACATTAATTCCGATGTGTTTCTATTGTTTTTGTCCTCACTGCCTCACTATCAAGCTGAATTCTTGATATTTCGAATCCATCTAACAATAGACCAAATTATGTTTTTATTATTTGTTTCAAAAGTTTCAAGAAGATATGATAAGGCAAAATGGAACAATGACATCCAGTCAGAAGAGCATTTGCAAATTCAAGACCAGCGTCCGTGGATAGTGATTTATACGGTGTATAGCGTTATCCACCTTTTTTAACAGCCAAGGCCAGATGCGGTTACCCCAAAGAAACTAACGGCATCACAGTAACTTGCTTCCACGCGCGCGCAGTGAAATGACACAGCAATCTTTGGAAGCCAAATAAAAAACTGTCTTAATTTCGGATCATTGCAGATAGAGAAGTTAACAAACCATTATCAATGCAAATTAACTAGACGCTCCAGGAGCGTACACTGGGTTGCCTGTGGTACGTTTTACTCAAAAGCAGAAGGGACTGAGTTGGATGGTATTGAACTGCAGCGTTCCAGGCAATTCTTTCAAGTCGGGGGTCATTAAGACCATTTAAGGGGTCACCCAGAAATCGTGCCAGCAGAGGCCCTTTGGTTTACACGTTCATACGACGAAACAGATCTTTACCTGAGGTTATCATAGTAACTTGCTTCCACGCGCAGTGAAATAAAACAGCGATCTTTGGAAGCCAACTAAAAAACTGTCTTAATTTCGAATCATTGCAGATAGAGAAGTTAAGAAACCAGTTAATTATGTAAATTAATTATCATGTAAAAACATTTCGACACTGAGTAACTCTGGCTGGCTTCCTGACGGAAGTGATTTAGCGTAACGTTTTCATTTCGTCTTATATCCCCCAAAATAATGTTCAAACGGTAGTTTCTTGATATCATGTACATATTTCACCTCTCTGTCTAGAATATGCAACGCCAATGGGTATTCAATGTATGAAACTTTGATATCACATTACATGGTGAGCGTTTGTGATTTGTTTTGAAGATGCAAGCTAGGGCAACGTTGTGCTACCGTACCCACACTAAAATCTTGGACCGTTATAAAGGCCAAGGAAAAAAACAGAATAAGATTAAGATAAAATAAGAAAACTAACACTGGAATTTCCCTTATTTAAAAGCGAACGGAAGTAACCAGACCAACTCACCGGAAAAAAAAAACAACTCTATGAGTCCGTTAACATTACAGCTATGATTTCCTATCTACTGTAAAACGTTCCATACATGTAATAGGAGATACAAAGTTCTCAACCATTCTAAACCTACTGATCAGTGAAATTCAATTCAGCAACGGTTATTGTATTACGGAGGGAAACTTACAACGAAGACATGGAAGGTAAGAGCAACTTTTAAACTCTTAGTTGATACGGTTATTATATTACAGAGGGGAATTTACATGGAAGACATGCCAGGTAAAGCAACGTTTAAGCTTATAAGTTCATCTTCGACGCCCAGTGCTTGTTTGTAAAGCCCTTTTTTAAAAATAATTCTATCGGTACAACAGACTTAGGAGTCTCTGGTGTATTCCACGGGTGGATTGCAAACTACCTTCATGAAAGATCCCAATATGTCAATGTCAACGGCGCAAGATCAAAGCTACGACAAATCGCCATCGGTGTTCCCCAAGGTTCTCTACTGGGACCCAGACTCTGCAATATATGTCAACGACCTACCAAATTCGTCCGAAATCGGATGTATCCATATGTTTGCAGATGACACTACTATCTACTATATTGGGAAAGAGATCGAAGAAACTATTGATGCGTTAAACTACATTTTAAACGATTTCAGAGTATGGTGCTTTAAGAATCATCTGACTGTTCACACTGGAAAGACTGAGGCTATGCTGATTTCCAGCCATGCTTTTGTTGGTCCATTAAGACCTCTTAAGTTCGGAAATTCTTACATTCACTTCACCACTAAATCCACTTGCTTAGGGGTTGAAATCGACTATAAACTGAACTGGGAACCCCAAGTTAAACTACTGCATACTAAGTTTGGAGGAAAGCTACAATTTCTGAAAAAGGTTTAAAGCCCTTCCCTCAAGTGTCTTGGAAGAAATATATTTCAAAGGGATTGTACCAAGCATCACTTACTGCATCGCTATTTGGGGATCTTGCTCACCATCTGCATTTTATACTTTGGAACATTTGCACCTGAAAGCAACCAAACAAGTCCACAAACTCCCTACCGAAACTTCTGACACTGACGTTCTTGAACTGGTAAAATGGAAACCACTAGTCTATATTTACAAGCGTAGGCTCGCTTCTATAATGTACCAGGTCTATCATAATAGTTTACCTGATCAATTCACACCCCTATTCGAAACACGCAACACTAATACTAATTATAATTTATGTCGTATTAATCACTTCTCGCATGTAAGGTACAATAGCAACATTGGCAGAAATAGTGTAAGGTATAGAGGGCCCATTGTTTGGAATTTAATTTCTAAAGCCATCAAGGACGCTTCCTCCTATCAACTTTTTAAACAAAAACTTAACAGGCCTCAAAGATACTGGACCAAATTCAATTCGAAAAAGAGGCCTGTCCGATAACATCAAACAATCAGATTTTTTATATTTTTAGTTTTGCTCATTGCTCGTAGTTTTCCGAGCCCCGCTAGGGGCTCGGAAAACTACTACGCAACTCGCAAAATATCCGCGTGTATTGTATGTTAAGCCATCGTATAAGATGTATGTATTTTGTTGTTCAAACTTTGGGGATAATCGGATAATTCCGCAGTTCAAGTCTTTATATGAGTTCTAACAGTAATTGCGATATGAGCCCAGTCTGATGGCCTATATATAGCTGCCGCAAGTCTCATCTACCGCATTGGGTGAGATGCCGAACTAGTAATCGGAAGGTGGTTGCCTCGAACAAAACAGAGCAAAGAATAATTTGGATTTTCCGAGTATCTCCGAAATACATCTCGCTTCTGAACCTAGTCCTTTGTTTATCATATTCGATTCCATGCTTCATTTTGCCTGTCTAAGTAATCTTAAGTAATTCACAAAAAGAAAGGAAGAGCTAAGTTTAAAATTAAATCGGAAACTTGTAGAGAGTTCAAGACAACAATTAGACAACTTGGGCTGCCAAAATGGGTAGTTAACAATCGTGATGTTGCTGAACAAGGTCCTTTGTGTAGGTTTTCATCGCGGTGGGTAAACTCATCCAGAACAAAGAACTTTCGAGAACCTGAAAAAATAATCAGCAATGTAGATAAAATAAATTAAAGTTACAAGAAATAAAAACACAACCCTCGAGCGGCCAATCAAACTCGGACGAGTGCCTCCTTTCTTGCAAACTTTAAACCAGTGTCTTACATATTCCCCTCGCAAAATTCAGGCCACTGCCTCAGGTAATTGCAAAGTGCGAATTCGGCTCAGCCCTAAGTCAGCAAAATAGGGCTCTTTTAGTCATCCAAATAGGCGTTAAGTCTAAGCGCAAAGCCAAAAATTTCCATGAAATGAAAACTTCCAGGACCTAATAAAGAATAAACATTTGTACCGGTAATGAGAGATTCTCCACCATTACCAATTTATAGACAACAATGAAATTTGAAAAATTTCCTTGAAATCACGGACTACAAAACTTGCTGCCGGAAGGCCAGAATGTGACAACCAATGTAGCCTTCGCAGAACACGCATATAAATAGTAAAGAGATCTTCCTATTAGTTTCACGGCAGCAAGGAAAAAAGGAAAGGAACTTTATTCAAGTGTATGGTCGTTCTAACGCTGGAGCAGCAATTGGGGACACTGTAAATTGAAATTAACAATGAACGCAAATCAAACGTTAGTTTTTGAGGAGAGGGGAAACCGGATAACCCGGAGAAAACTGCTCGGTGCACAGTAGAGCTAACAAACTCAACCCACATATGACGCCGGGAGGCGAGCGCTCTAACCACTTCGCCATCCCTGCATCCGAAGCATTTAAATATTGGGCGAAAAATTCCACTCCACTGGAACCCAGATTCCAAAACTTTGAAATGAAAAGAACTTAGGGGCTTATTGGAAGTCGTAATTTGCAAAATAATGGACCATTTGAGGCCCCCGCAGGGTCTCTAAACAATCGACCATGTAAAAAACGTGCATGACCAAACTGCCAAACGCCAATGTCAATAAGACGACTAATAAAAACCTAGTTGAGGAATTTTCCTTAAATTTCTATTCGCGAGCAATAAAACCTTGAGCTTAGACAACTCCTGGTGCTCGCTTAGATCTAATAGGAAAATTGTTACTTCTACCATACATTAATTAGGGGAAACTATCGTACGTGATTCCTGCTCCTGACCGAGCATGAAGGGAAGTAAAGGAGACCATTTCTGTTCGATGGAGGCCTTGTAAAGTAAAGTAAAGTAACCATATTTAACGTCGATAACTCGTAACAGTAATTCAACTGACAAGCCTGAGGTCGACGGTGCGCTCATTTTACTCCCCCCTCTCCATCAGTGCTGCGTTTAACGGTTATTTAAAGCTACTTAGCTACACGGAAAGGAGTCGAAACAAGGATGTGAGATCCAGGACCGCTTGCACCAAGCCCGCGCACTAACCGACTGTGCCATCCTTGCTCCAACCAATTCTACATGCTCCAGGCCAGTGACCAAACCAACGGCAGCGGAAGCACCTGTTAGCGGTATTTCCAGCACATTCGGAACGGAAAAATAAAAGGTCAAATAAAAAGATAAAATCTTTTCTGTGGGGAAACTAGTTAAGAGCGTCAGTGTTGAATTGCGAGAGTAAGGGAGTGAGAGAACCAAAACTTGTTATCTGCTTAAATAGCCTGGTGACCCAATGGGAATATCCCTGGCGACTACTTGAACACCTAGAAAATTTCTGATATGAAACTACAAAAACCCTAGAAGAATTCAAACTCATACCAATAGAAAATATATTGGAATTCACAGTCTTCAAAGTTCAATGATTAACGCATGATGTCTCGTTCAGGATACTGACGCCTCAGTATCCTGATTTAAAACTTTACGTAATTCTTTAAATATATTGTTTTGTTTTACCCGCCACCACGATCCATGGTATTGATAATAAACATATAATTTGGAGTAAGTAGAAGCCAATATATAAAATGCGGGTTTCCTGATTAAGTTGATCAGCTCATATTAAAATATTCTTTGTTGTCTCTCGTTTTTAGGCAAGGGAAGTTTTTGGAGATCCCCTTGAGTTCAGACAAGTTGAAATACATGGGTTGGAACGGTTGAGCCAAGATATGACAGTACCTCTCATATTAAAATATTAAATCTTGATCTATTGGGCGTATTGAAAAGTGCTTGTTCTCTAGAGAAGGCTTATATTGGTTAGAGAACGATCACCGGTTTTGCCGCCAGAATTTTTTTTTCCAAAACAGAAGGCGACCGGTTTGTCGACTAAAACGGCAAGACCAAAACTTTTTGAGAGATCGACCATGATACGCCTACTCAGCAAGTAGCTTAAGAGAACGATTGAGAATAATGCGAAAGAAGAAGATCAAACTAGCCTAAAAAAATACGCAGCCTGGAACAGGACACGTAGGCATGTCCTTGCGATTGCGCTGCACCGCTTCCCGCATGCGGAAAATCGCGCACTTGCGTAGCTCTGTGAAAATAGGAAATCTAAAGGAGATTATGATTGCTAGTTAATAAAGAGGGATCTCATAAATTACGATTTGGAAATGATAGGAAGAGATCATAGTTGGACTGAAAAAATAAGCATATGACAACATATGCCGGACGTTTCGATTACTAGGTCGGATGCTCTACCACCAAGGCTAAGGCTGCTATAACGGCTCACCTCCTACTATTCTTCGATACTGCAACAGCTACTTAGAAGGAATGCGATGTAGTAATCGGAAGGTAATTGGTTCCGGCGATTCCTGTTCTAAGCACTGAAATCTTTTCCGAATATTCCCGAGTCAATATTGATAATTCATATCTTTTACAAATTAACATTTAGAAATGTCTCCGTTTGCTGTCGATTATGTTGTTGTTCATTGGTCCAAAAACAGTCCTATTGAAATTGCGCTTTTGTTTTCTTTTTAGGTAGAAACCTTTGGCCTCATGGATTCAAAAGAAGCGGCAGTGAACCTTTTCGTAAGGGTTAAACTATAACTGAAAAGATTGGAGAGCTCAAAGACACAGTGAGAAAACCAGTCGTAAGTCATGAGCGAAAACAAATTGACTTATATTTTTTGCTTCTTCAGAAAGGGGTGCAAGAAGGCGTCATCGACCTTCATACTGTTGTGAACTTGAGCTAATTTTAAGTGCATATGTGACAAGAAAAAAAAGGTACCCTTAAAAGACATTCCGATTTTGTGGAAGTGACGTCAATTGATGTCGATCCGCCTTAAGGTTTTTACTTGTTACGAAAAATCTGTCCATCTAAGTTCATAATGAACAATGTGATGGTTTTCCTTAGTTTTAATTCCAAATATTAAAAGTAAACAATAATCTTTCTTCCCGGAAGGAATTGCCATAACTCTCTTCTTGCATATGGGATGTAGGGAGCTTTTACAGCGGCAGTCATGTTTCATTAAAAAAAAGCCGATGCTGATTTTTTAAACCTTAAAGTGATAGGCTTTAAGTCTTTTTAGCCTTCTTAATTAATATCAGTCTTAAAACCGACGATAACTGAAAATTACTGAATAATGGCCAGACTTTCAACATTTCAACACGTTAGAATGTCTTTTGATAGTTACTCAGTTCATTGAATCAATGATTTTCTAAAGTAGAACCGTTTTCAGTTCAAAATTAAAATTAGTTTTATGGTTTGTCCATTATTAGATTTCAAACTGACCGCCAACTGAGATTTGAAGAAAGATCTTATTCCACGTTTTATAAAGGGCTAATTAATTTATTTTACACTAAGCAATCCAAAAGGTCTTCGCGGATCCCCAAACAGATGAAAGATGTAAACTTGTAAGTATATTTTTTCTTGTAAATAGGTAAAGCATTTTATCTAATCGTAATCGTTGTCATTTGGACACTTCTTTGTGTATTAATCATAACCATTACAATTATCTCAAATTTAATTGGTGCATTAACTGCGTTATTTTTCACTAATTATTGTGTAGGGTTGAAATCGGACAGTGAAATCGGACAGTTGGTTGTAATCGGATACCTGAAATCGGACAGTTACATCGGCCAATCATATTAAGTGCACTCAGCTTAATCCACGAATCACAGAATTTATCACGATAACCACTCAAAAGGTTCATCAGGAGAAGGTTGGTAGGGGAGTTCTGTTTTGGAGACATTGATCTTGAGATCAAACAGTGTTGCTGCAGCAGAGAAACGGTCCACAATCTCTTGTATGTCTTGATGGTCGGTAGCGACCAAAGCTGAGTCGTCTGCATATAGCAGTTACCTCATACAGAGCTTTCTGGTCTTGCTTGAGGCTTTCAGTCTGGACAGATTGAACAGCTTCCCAAGACTCCTTTGTTGAGGTTGGCTCCCATTGTCTCCAGTACTGCAGCAAGGTAAAGAGTGAACAGGGTAGAGGCAAGCACACATCCTTGTTTGACACCATGGTTGACGGCGAAGGCTTCACTGATGTCTCCTGCCATGGAGACTTTTCCAAGCATTCCTTCATGAAAAAGTTTGATAATCTTCACCACTTTCTCAGGGCAGCCGTACACTTCCAGAACTTTCCAGAGTGTTTCATCGAACCCGGGCCAATGAATGCAGTGAAACCATTGAGTTCACCCGCGATTTTTTGATTTTTTAGTGCTTTGGAAAATGGTTGGAAGAAGTTTCTTTCTGAGCGACTTCTTCGGTGGCGGAAGCTTAACGATATTTTTGAGTTGCTCAGGGGACGAGAATGGAGAGACTTCTAGTCGTCGGGTCGCAAGCTTAAGGACATTGGTTGTTTAAGATCGCTAATGCAGTCTCACGCTCTGCTCGCTTCAAACAAATCCAGGTTTGAGTGTGAAATACATACGAAAAATCAACGAGGCAAAGAAAAGTTTCACAAGAGATGCTGCAAGAACAAAACGCGGGAAAAGTGTCAATATACCGTAATTATTTGCCCATCTGACATGTGATTTGTATTTAGAAATCCGGACTTGAATATGGAGAACAAAAATGAAAGAAAGGCATTCGCCATGTAGCCGAAAGTCTCAGCGATTTTCATTTCTCGCTCAGTCAGGTGTCCATTCTTGTCCCCAGGGCCACTCGCTTTCACTTACCGTTGCGAGTGACTCTAATTGCAGAAGCAAAAATTAATAACGGATTTTTTCATTGGCTAAGAAAAACTGAATACGCTCAAGAATTAAGGGATAAATTACTGTGCACTTCCTTTTCGAAAGGCTGGAATTTTGACGCACTGTTGACATTCTCGTCCGCAGAGATGAAAAAAGCTTGCAAAAATGACGACTAGTACGTCGACCACGCCAAAAAAAATGTAGTGCATCAGTTCCCCCGTAATCAAACACAGAAGGCAAAATACACAGGCAATCTCGTTTCTTTACAACGATTGCATGTAAGGCATTGCCTACCAGCCCTCTTTCTCCTACTACGTGACCAGAAGAAACGAGGGACTCTGGGAATGAGAATGCCTGGTGTCAAGAACAAAAGAAAATGTGCGATCGCGCTTCACTGCCTTACAGACCGAATTACCAATAAAAAATAGGGTTCAAAGAGGAAGCAAAATGTACCATTTGGGCAATCTTTTGAAATGGCTACAGTCGTCCTGCATCCTAGAATCAGACAACTTTTGCACATGGAAACCACTTTAAGATTGAATCCAGACTGCTCAAATTTGAAACTCCATATAAACTCTTGTTGTCTAATGGCGAAGCAGTTTTTCTGCATATGTCTCCGAAAAGGCTGTAATCCAAACCAAAGGAATTTATTGATTCATATAAAACACATCCATCAATTAGCCAATATAAAAAAACACCATAATACACTTTGTTTCCTCCCCCCCCCCAAAAAAAAAGCATTAGCATTGTTTCCAATTCCTCTTAGGACCATTGTAAATCCAAAGAGAAAATAAAAACAATGGTTATGCTAAATTTTGGACAGTATTATGATATTTTTGATATTGGCTAATTGGAAAAGCAAACAACAAAAAATACAAAGAAAGGAAGCCTCTCCTTTCTCGGTGGATCAAGTCTCTTAAACCTGACGCCTTAATATACATACATACTTAAGTGACCGCTCCCCATCAGGGCTTTTCATGGCCAATGAAACACAGTTAACAAAAAGACGGAGCAGAACAACTACCGGCCGGAGACAAACCAGTTGGTGATTTACAAGTGCAGCTGGGAAGTTGAACCAGGATATACCAGGATCAAATTCAACGAGTCGTCAGAGAGGGTCTTGAATCCGGGTTCTCCGGATCTCAAGACAAGCTCCCTAATCACTGGGCCACAGTGCCTCCTAACCCACACCCCACCTCTCCTTAAACGAAAACCGTCATTTTCTTAGTAGCCTCAAAGAGAGAAAACAAAAGAAAATTGGAAAAACCAAGGAAATAGATAAAACACTTGGAAATAAGTTTGAAAATATAATTAGTGGAATTAGACTTTGTTATGTCATTGTTGGGCAGGAGCAGTTTCTTTTTCTGTTTTTGTTTTTGCCAAGTTTTCTTTCTTTTTTTATTTATATATGTCAGTAGCCTTTAGAATTGTACTGTTAAAAGCTTTCCTTATTTTATAGTATAGTATAGTATTGTATTGTATTGTAAGTTAAAAGTTAATTTATTAAAAATAAATAAGGAAATAAATAAACACGGTTATTAATGGCCTATCACTACGTCAAGGTAACACAGTCACCACGGTTCCTTCAGTGGCAAAGGTCTTCCATCTCCTATATGAACCAATAACAAGCTGCAATTCTTCGCTCTGACGAAGGGCCAACGCTTCAAACGCTTATAAAGTCCGCTCAGAAATCTTTCTTACCTTCAAAAACTCATTGATCATTCATGAGCCCAATAGCCTATCAAAACACCGATAAAACGTCACGTGCATGAGCTTTAAACCCCTATAAAACACACGTCATCAGAATTATTTACATAAAGAATAGTAATCAAGTGAAGCTATGATCTTCGCAGTTATGAGAGCAATTTTTGCAATTGCGTAGAGAAGCCTGAAAAATTCAGGAATACATCGGGGTTTGAACCCGTGACCTCGCGATTCCGGTGCGACGCTCTAACCAACTGAGCTATGAAGCCACTGACGTTGGGAGCTAGTCATTTGTGGGTTCTAATGGTTGTCGTGAGGAATGAATCAATGATGAAATGGTATATGAAATGAATCATATATGAACTGCGGATATGAAATCAAGTGAAGCTATGATCTTCGCAGTTATGAGAGCAATTTCAGTAATGAGGTAATGAGGCCCGGCTTGTTTTTTCTTGTATATGTAATATCTTCCTGTCACATTTTGCATCTCTATATTGATCTTCACTCCAGAGTTACACGCTTTTTGTGGACGATGAATGTTTTTGCAAACACACCGCACCTGTTTTATCAGGTCGAAACTTGAAACACTCGGCTACACCTCGTGTTTTTAAACCCGCCGATAAGACACTGCTGTCCTTTTTTTAAACATGCAGTACTTCATCATATCTTTCCATAAAACCAAATTTTCGCAGTTGTAGACGAACTATATGATAAAACTTTAGACTTGGCAATCATTGCCAAGTCTAAAGTATATCTGACTTGGTTTAGGGTATATTGCAATACTTTTGTGCCTGAATCCACCATAATTGGGTTTGGAAGTATCATCCGAGTAAAGCAGGGAAATAAAAACAAAACAATGACAGTTTTGTTTATGAGGTTCACAAAGATGTTAAAAAGCAAAGGGGTGAAGAGATTTTGTTGCGGAAAGACACCGGAGGCAGAGATCACCATAAATTAGAACTTATTGAGCTTTATTGGGTGTTACTCTGTGCAATTTAGAGGTCTAACGTTATTTTTATGCAAAGTGAAGTGCAAGTAATCACCGTCACCATCCCCTCGGGGTTTTTCAGATCTATTTACAATTCTGTTTGGAGGAATTTGGTCAGACTGCTTGGTTACGCAACTTACCATCGCCGAGGAAAGTGAAATATGCCGCCATTTAGAACAACAGACCACACCATAACAACAGGAATTCTGTGACCTTTTCTTTTCAAATAGCTTTTACTTACAGGAGTTAATGAACGTATGAACAAAGGTTGTGAATTGTAATTGCAACTGACCAATTCCGATTGCCTTTCGTTGCTCAAAAACGCCTTAAGTATTTTTAAACTTTGTATTGTTGCGGGCAACGAAGGAACTTGATTCCTAATCGGGTCGATGACTCATGGAAAGGATGGAAATGGATTGAATTTGGAAAAAAAATTGCGAAATGAATGACTCTTAGCTTAATGCAAAAACGTCCAGGAATGTCTTGGGCATGATGAGTTAAGGTCATAAGGAAGGTGTACTCTTGGCTTTCTTGAATTCTGCAATTTGTCGGTGTTTAGTGAAACTTTTTTACTAACCAGGCCTCGAGGGTTATCGTTTAATCTGCAGTATCATTTTCATTAACAAATATGATGATGTTTATGTTAAATTCAGTTGTCGTATGCACAAGAACACAATTCCGTATCGTATTTTTTGTGCATGCAAGATTGAAAAAAAGCGCGTTGTTTTCTAGCACAAAGTTTAAGCAGCAACATGGATACCCCAACAAATTTGCGCATTTAATTGTTATATGAAAATAAAATCTCTGCATTCTCTGCACGCGGGTAATTTGTGTAGAACACTTCGGACTTCATTACAAACGGGTACGAGCTACATACAGGTTG
>NC_090884.1:64810664-64820664 GCF_036669925.1 Montipora capricornis
TTAAAAAACTTGTTGTCACTGACTAAAAAACTTATGTAAAAAGGACGTTTCGGTCAAAATACTACGACCTTCTTCAGCATAAAATCGGTTACGAATACAAATGAGTGCTTTTTTTCCGGACATTTACAAGGCCCTTGGCAATCCCAAGTGACGTTTCTACGGCTCTTTTAAAGCACTCATTTGTATTTGTAAGCCATTTTATGCTGAAGAAGGTCGTAGTCCTTTTTACATAAGTTTTTGAGTCAGTGACAACAACGTTTTTAATTCAAGTTATATTGGTTCATTTCTGTACGTGCATGTCTCTTTGTTTCCAGCCCAAAACTTCATAATTACTAGAGACAACAAAATGGATTTACTTTTGATTACCGTTCAAACGTTGTAATATTTCCGCTTGGTTAAGGGCTTTAGTTTCAAGAGAACCTGTTGTGCTGCGTGGGAGGAGAAATGAAACACAGAAATGGGTTTATCAACTGAGTTGATTTGGTAAATTTACCACTGTTGAGAAATTTGAAAATTGACATTTCAAGCATTTGCTCTTCATCAGAATTGACCAACTCGATTGAAACCGTGATGTAAGGTACTGTAAAAGGTGGAACCCTCGATGTTGTTCAAGTCGTATGTGTTACGGTTAATGGAAAATATAAGTCCACAAAGTTATATACTCTTGCTTTTTACAAAATGTCACCGCGACCAAAGTGGAGATAAAGAAAACAAAAGAGCATGATCTGCTTTGTTTATTTTTTCCAGCCTTATGACATCTTTTACAATAGATGTTGGCCTATATATGTTTGTGTGACACTCCTTTTCTATTTCAATTGACCTTGCCATTGTTTTGAACAGGTCTCCATTGTTTATATAGACCTTCCATTTCTGAGTAACCACAAGAATTGTCACGGTGAACCTTTTAACAGTCGGAAAAACTGCATTGATAACTCTCGTCCCTCTTAAAAAGAAGCGGACAAGGGCGTCAGCCAGGCTGCAGAGCTCACGGAGAGTGTAAACTACGGGTTGCAGGTTAGTTTAGTTTGAAACAAGCCAATCCTTAACTAATTAATGGTAACATTTCGCCTGAAAACTATGCTTTAGATAACGTTTAAGCCTAAGGTTAGCATTTCTGGTAAAGTTTGGGTATTACAATGATCTGCAACCCTAACCTGCAACCTGCACTTTACACTCTCCGCAGATGTCAGGTAATGGCCAACATGAAGTGCTGACTTTTTGACTACGTTGTTCACTTGAATATCCGCTTTTCTTGAAGATAGATGCGTGGGTGGTAAGCACAAAAACTGATTGCAATTTGGTCCAATATACTGACAATACTTGTTCAAAAGGTCATGTTAAAACTCTTGTTCCTCCACCAACTTTAATCAATGTCGATCTGCTAGTGGTGTCGATTTAGACCACCACGGCATCAACAAAAGGGAGCCGTTTAAGCATTTTGCTCATAATACCAACGAATCTCTTCACTGGAGAGAATATAGATATTTTTAGAAAGTACCTGCATTGTGGCACGTTCACGGCGCTCTACTTTAATCCGTAAACATCATCATTTCTAGTGGAACAGGAAAATAAAGTATTTGTTCCTGTTTTCACAGATCAACTCCTTCGATACTCTTTGGCTCCACATTGTAGGGGCACAATTTGAATTTTACATTATTACTTCCGAGTGTGTGTGGGCGGGGTGGCAAAGCCCATAAAAACGGAAAAGAAATTGCAATTTTCTGTTCTTCGTCGAGGAGTTTACTCGGAGGCATCTTCGTCCTTGCGTCGACATGGCATTCTCACTCTTTTTAATAGTATTTTGTCTGAGTTATTATCCCATGGCTCAATCTAGTTGTACATTTATTGCATCCACAACCGATAAGTGCAGGAGCGCTCAATCCATCTCTGTCGAGGATCAGATCATAGAAAAGGAGAAAGAAGGACAACCACCGGCTAAAGAGAGTAAGCGAATCCAGTTGCCAGGTCTACAAGCAGATGTGACATGGTACTGCGGAGGAAGTGAGGAACGCGCCGCTTGGGGGCAAGAAGGCAACCAACTTAGAGTCTTCTACAGAAGTGATGGCACAATTCAGTGGAGCGCATACAGATGCGACGATCTTTCTGGACCCAAGAAAGCGGGCGAGAACTGCGCAGTACCAGAAACAACTGGATTCTGTCCTAACTTCGAGGGAGTCAACTCCAGCGCTTGTGTATTTGAGATGAAGAGGTCAACTTCAAGCGTAAATTCAAAAACCACCACGGTATCAGTTGAGGGAACGCTCAGAGCACAAGTGGAAAAGAAAGCCGGAACGCAAACAGCTACAGCTTCTGCGGAAGTCAAAGCAGGTTTGTCTCACTCCATTACCAAGATTCAAGAGATAAAAATTGAGTCCCGAACTTTTGTCGTTATTCCACCTGGTTATTCATTCTGTGGTTTGACAAACAACACTAGCGTTGATGATGTTAATTCTGCTACGGGATATCGATGGCGGTGCAGCTTTCCCGAATACTTCATAGTTCCTGACCGTATCAACAACGGCCGCTGCACAAGTCTCTCGGTTTGCGATGTTGGTGTATGCGGACGGACGGCCGACGTCGACAGTGGAAGTGTCAAAGTTCGCATTGGGTTTGCTATCACAATAATAGCTAGCTTTATCGCATTTTTTAGCATGTTTTAGAACCTAACAGACCCTCCGGGGAAACGTTTGATGACTTCACTTTTTTTTACCAATTGACACTATTGAAATGTATTCTCCCACATAAATGGGGTAACACTATTAATATGTCACATCTTGTATTATCGTTTGTAAACTAACGCTTACACACTGAAATTAAATTTTACTTGGTAGTCCATGATGATTTTTGTACGTTAACCCTGACAGCTCAGTTTATGAATTCAACGTACTCCTTTAAGAAAATAGCCTGGTACGTAGGAAATCCGAATTGTTTTTCTACCCCAAAGTATCACAGTGTGTAAAGTATGTAACCGTGTAAGAAAAGAATTAAACTGGGCAAATCTAGAGGAAGGTTACAGTATTTTCATATGCCGATTTCTTTAGATCATTAGTTTACTATCTGTCCCAATCTCGAAATACTAGTTTTAAAATCGTCTACATTTTCGATACATTTCTCTACGTGAGCTCGAGCTTGTATAGCGAAGATATCGTTGACGTCACCTATTGCCAACCAGGCCCCAGTTGTTCAAACGATGGATAGCGCTATCCACCGGATAAATCACTATCCAGCGAATAAACACAAGCAAAAATTGATTGAGTTATCCAGTAGATAGTGATTTGTTCGGCGGATAGCGCTATCCATCGTTTGAACAACTGGGACCAGAGCCTTATTGGCTGTCGAAACAAAGGATCTTTTGTTACTGTGGTTGGCACATTTGAAAAACAAAAACGATATCTTCTCTGTTGGGGAACCTTTGTTTACAGTTTTTCTTCATTAGCTTAAGCCCGTCGTTTCAGTTCTTATCTGTCAGCCAATAAATCAGTACTGAATATTGAAAACAAGTGCATTGCATAACAAGACGCTCCGTGAGCGTAAACTGAGTCGAACGGTGTCGAACTTAAAATGACTGCAGCGTTATAAAGATCAGACTCAGCACTTACGTCATCTAATTCAAGGTCGCAGATAACTGCTCTCTCGCTGCCACCATCATTTGCAGTCTTAGCATCAGTGCAGTAGACTGGGGACTATTTAATGAAGGAGAATTTTTACGGATTGTGGAATGACAGACATTCTGACAATACTTTCTACAGACTTTATGATAGTATGTTGTTTCTTTGCAGTAACTAATACTTATCAGGAAAACTGTCATTGTTCCATGATCAAATTTAAAGTCGTGGAATCGTAACAAGCAGTAAACTCCTTCAGCCGATTTGCTGTGATAACGGGTTCCATTTCTATAGTTGCACGACAATAACTCCTGTTCTGTCATTAGCTCTGACCTTTATTCAAATCCGTCGCTCCTTTTCCACTTGCAAATCCATCAGAGACCTTCGTGACCACTGCGTGTGAAAAAGCTCTCTCAGTTTTTTGACACCATCAGTTCATTACCATACTAGCTTATATTAAGGAAAAGGATGCCTAAGAATCTCTACAGTTTGATGAGAGAGTCCGTAGGTGTCGCGAAGTATTAAAAAATGGATCATTCTTGGACTTCTCATTGAAAAATGACTAACAGCACAGGAGTATGCCAAAGAAGATCAGAAGCGTAAGCTGTTGATGAAGGACTCATCACGAACAGTGAGCACCTCATTAAGGTGTTATCAGAAGCACATGACCTTGAAGCGTATAACTTTCAACTCTTTTCCTTGGACACAAAGCTGAGGATTTTAGGACATTTATTTAATTTCATGCCCAAATATGCACAAAAGTAAGATCCGAGCTGCATCCGCTGGAAAATGCACGAACTAAGTTACATCCATATAAGGGAATTTTTAAACGAAAAAATAACCATAGTTAACCGAGGGACTGGCTATGAATCTTTAAAACCTTCAAAAGCAAGAACAATGTTGTTGCAATCGATGTTAAATTGACCGTGACCCTGCACAATCTTTTGTTTTCTCTTCTCACGGGTTTGCAAATTCGTTGTGCATAATTTAATAGAATGTTTTTATTGGTTATCTTTTCGAAATAATGTGTGTTTTGTGCAGGGTCAAGGCCAAAAATACAAACAAAAACATGAAACAAAGGAACTTGTGGAGTTTCATAACCATTTCCATGCATTAACTATGAAAAAAAGCCAGCTCTGAACCAGAGTTAAATGCTTCAAGGTCATTAATTAACTTCTGGTGCTACGTAATATCTAACCAGACCCATGTTAAGGAAAAAAAAAAAGCTTGATAATAGGAGAAAAAAACAACGTGAACTACCACTCGTCTTGGGGTCCTGCACCAATAAAAAAATTGCATTATTGATATACTGAATGCACATGACGGAAGTAGACAGATGCCAAATTAGTAGGAGCCTTGCTATGCACTATATCCTTGAGTCAATCATTGCGCATATCTTTCTATATTTAGAACTAACTCTTCAGCAGGAGACTCACATTTAAATCAATTTACATGAATTTGCACAATTTACATACATTGTTTTTGCTATTTTTGTCTTTGTCCCACATTACCTTTATTCTGATTGGCCATTCTAAACAGTGTGTGCAGAGCCGAAGAACTCGTGGCGTTCTAAAAATAGAAAGATACGAGCAAAGGGCTTGTATGGGAGAGGCAAGCTCCTACTCATGCGCTCCTGATGCGCGCGTAAAGCGCTTTGGAGGGACTACCCCCACTAATTCGGCAATGAGTTTGAGAGAGCCTTGAACCCGGGACCTCCGGGAATTTCCAGTCAAGTGACCAAGTCACTCATTCAAACTCTATATATTTACAAGCTGTTGGTTGCAAAAAAGCCTAACCCTACACTTTACCTGTAACCTGGCTCCCTGGCACTTTAGCTCTCAGGGAGCCAGTGCCCATCTTTATTGTTATACGTTATCTATTATTGAAAGAAAGAAAGAAAGAAAAAAAAATTAAAATATGGGTAGAAATAAATGTTGTTATTTTGTTGTTGGTTGTTGTTAGAGCCTTTTGAAACTGAGTGGCCATGAAGGTCTCGATTGTGATACCCTTGCAGCATACTTGATCAGCGGTCTATCCTGTCGTTAGAATGCACGGGAGACTCAGTCTGCTGCCTCGTCGTTTTCGCACAGCTGATGCAATAAAAACAAATGAGGTAAAGCGACGTTAAAATGATTTATAGTGGTCTGCTTGGCTCACTTTAAAAAATACGCTAATTTTGCATGTCTTAGGCACAGTGACCTCTGGACGCAATCCTGCCTCAATTCGACTGGCACTGCACCAGGAAAAGCAAGTTTCTATTTGATTTGAAATACTTTGATTGGCCTAGGCACGGCATCTCCATCATCTCGAATAAACACACGAGGCCGTGCTATTGGTCATTTTCAACAGATACAGACCGATTCGATGACCACCTGCGATGTTTTCATGTTTTATCACATACGGGGCAAAATTACTGAATGCTGATTGGCTGAGAAGGAGAGCATCTTTTCTTAATCATGAGGGAAATTTTGGTAATCAAGCATGATTACTTTAATTGATTCTGATTGGTTGACAGTGGCTCAGACAAAGCAAGGCAGGTTACAAGAGAATCTTTTATATCCACACTTTCTATGTTTATTCTGTTGACAGCAAAGACTTATCGAATTGAACTTTAGCCAAATGAAAACGTGTTTGCTGTAATTTTAATACTTAAGTGTTCATTGAACCAATGAGTCAGCTAATATCTTTTGTCGCGGCATTGACTGAACTGGCTTCCCTCGATAAGTTTGCCCTTTATGTAATTAACATGTAATATCAATCTCGGGTCCATGCGATAACAAATACGTATCATGGCAGCAAGAAAAAAACAAAGCAAAGAGTTCAATTTGGAGACAGCCACAGCAACCCGGCCTTCAACTTAAAAGGTGCGGTCCACCAACTTAACTTTCTTTCCAAATCTGAATGTGCCCATTACAAACTTTGTAGCCTGAAAGGAATTTTTAGATGGCGACCAGTCCTTAGAAATATCCTTATTTGTTTTATCTTCTCGTGCTGATACGTTATCTCGCACTAATTCCTGGGATGTGCTCACTCGTGAGAGATACTGCCAGGGCCATGTAATACCCTCTTTGTACTAGAGAGATCATCAGTGCAGCTTGTCTTAGAACCATTTTACACAGAATCGCTGGAGTGAAAGGTGGACTGACTAGCTGGTCCAATACTTTTTTCAGTCTTCTAACCCTTTCCATCTGAGTAAATCCTTTTCCTTTCACGTAGTTGTTTATTTGTTGTATTCATTTCTCTTTATGTATGTTGGTAGTTATATCAACTGTCATAAATGCAAACACTTCCATCCCGGCCGGCATGGATGAAGTATGTACATGTAAGACATGAAACATGTGCAAACTTAATGAACATGCATTCAAATTTTGTAAAAGGCAAAGCTTACAAACTAAGCGGAATGGTGTCAAACAAAATAAGCTCCTCGTTCAATTAATAAAATAGCCGATTCTTAAATAAAGTTGAAACAAATAACAATATAAACAAGTTAAGCATTTTTTAAAATGGTTACAGCCCTAAAATCTGCAAGAAATACTCTTTGTTTCAATTTTATTGAAGTATTAGTCATTTTACTACGTTTTCGAGCAGTTTATTGTGTTTGTTAGCATTCCTTTCAGTTGGTGAGCTTTTTTATGTCCGTGTCATTCGTCATTGATGATTTGTATGCAAGTTTTAAAGTTTGTGCGCCCCTCATGAGTTCGGGTGCCATTAATTAACTTTGCGTTCATTTTATCAAGTTTGGTTGTGCTCTATTCAGTTTGAATGCAAATTATCAACTTTGTAGGCCTTTTGTGTCGGCCATATCGGCCACGATAGAATACCCTACAAGCGGACCTTGGAACCATCGCAGACCCTCTGCTCTGAGGGTAAAATGCAGTGGAGGTGGCTTAAATAACCGTGACAATACTACATTGTAAATAATAGCCAAAGGGCAATTTGAGGCAAACTCGGCGGCTTGCAATACAACAACATCCTCCCTTGACCATAACACTACACTAGGAAAGTGTAGCACGCACTCGCGTAATGCGTGAACGAGAAGCTGGACCCTTCGTTCTTTGTCCTGCTTGGGCTAAGTTGATATTTTGAGCCGGTTATGAACTGCTATCGCGTTGTTTATTACTTACATGAGTAACGGTGCTGACACCGTTTTTAATTACAGAGTCGTGAGGCCATTAAGTGACGTCAATTCATCGAATCGCACAGACAGTCAACAGATATTTTCTTTGGTACTTGAAATTTACATGAACACACACGCAAGATCTGAGCTGGCTTTTCACGAAAACCTTCTGAATGAAAAGTTGATTAACGTATGCACACTTCTTCAAATAAATTGATAATGCTGGCTGCTAAAATATGTTTGATGCCGTCTGGTAGTTCCGACTTGGCTTCTGTAATGACTTTAATATTTTATTCATTTAGCTTTTTAGGCAATTGCATACAACAATCATTACATGGAAAATCGAAACTAAATCAAGCGCGAAACTTTGTTTAAATCAAACAAGTTAGGTGACCCGTGTTTCATGATTAATTGGACAAATAAATTTCCTTTTCATGCTTCGCTGACTAATCATATTTTGCTGATTAATCAAACTGGTTGACGGATTTTGCAAACAATAAATTTCCACATTACTATATGATATCCTAATGCGATAAATTCAAGACGGAAGTCAATTCTGAGCTCACAATAAACTACATTGAGGCTAAGAAGAAGTGAATATTTACATTATTAATTATTAAGTTCTTTCTATGCGATAACTTAAGGCCAATTTTTTAGTAAAGATAATGAATATAGCCTACCTGACGGTCATAGATCACTACTGAAAAGGGTTGCTGTGCGACAGAACAATGTCCCAATCGCAATCCATATGCATGAGTGCTTATAAGTCAACTCAGAAATCTTACATAAACCGTGAAAAGACTGAGAAATACATACTTGTTGCAAATCTTTCATCGTGTTCTTCTGGCACTTTCTCATTTGCTTGTAGATCACTGCCAACAGTTATCACTCTTGGGTGACGAACGTTGTACAAAATAGCAATAAGTAGAATAATAACGGCTGCTAGCATCGAAGGTACAATGCTCGGGAAGACGAATATGTTCCACGGAGTATCCATTGACACTGTTTTCATTTGAATGGAGGTTTTGCCGTGCAATCTCGGCTCCGAGCCGACAATGTAACGCCTTACTGACCATAAAAGTAATTGATTAATGAGTCTAATTGGCATGGTAACACAGTGAGCCTTATACGTTTGACGTCATCAGAGATCTGGATGCTTGTCTGATGTAACTAGGAGACCTGAAAACGCAGTCTTACCACTGTTAATCCGCTTAGGGAATATTTTGTTTTGTTTGTCAGCGAGATTCGCTCAATAATGTAATGACTGTTGGGAAGGCAATCTCCGGTAGTGCACTGAACTACACTATGTCACCGGGTGGTAAGAGTGAACAGTCCGTTGTGGCAATAGGCCCACAGCACGTGCATAAATCACTAAAATAAACAGGTCTGTTAGAAGCGTGCTTGAATTTCAACAAATGCACCCAAAAATCGGCAAGAATTTGTGACACTGATGAATAATAAAGCAGCTTCTATTTCCAAAACGATGAAATTACCTGGTGATAAATAACCTCGTGTAGGAGAGTGACTTTGCAGAAACAATGGTCAACCACAAGAGTTGACGATTGCGATCTTTTGTGTTGAATTCACACATTTCTTGTCGAACTTTATATAACACTTGAAAGAAAAAAAAAAAAAGAACTAAACAAAACAAAAACCGGTGTCTTGCAGTCATTTTGTCACAGACGTATCCTTTGGAGCGCACACTCTGCCATCCGTCAGAAGGAGATCACGTCAGAACTTCATCGGGTCACGAAAGCCGATGATATCCGATGTCGACTTCGTGATGACGTTCAAATTTGAATTCTAGATGAGGGCATACGCTCAAAAAACACCGTAAATCACTCTTTTGGCTGAGATTTAAACCTTAATTAATCGAAAAATAGTAAATTTTGACAGAGTATAATGACATTTAATGAAATATAAAGGCAGCCGAGAAACCTCCTTTTCACGGATGGCTGGTTCGACCCACAAGCTCGCGATATCGCTTGGCAATCTCTCAAACGGAGGTTCTTAAAATACCGGAAATACAAACTAAGTAAACAAGGTTTTCGGTTGCGCACCCGGCAGTAAAATCAAAGTCAAAGCTCAAAATGATTCTGTCGTAATTCTGTTGGTTAATTGCATGCTCGAGTTTTCTAAAATGTAGAAAAGCTGTAAATCAATAAATCTAACATTAAGGTAATCTGAAACAGTGCTCTCTTCTCCATGCCTGTTAGTCGACAGTCTGAGGTGGTACGTGTTTTTTTATTTACCTCCCAATTATTGTCGGTTTTTGTCA